>NC_069503.1:284211293-284318793 GCF_027579735.1 Bombina bombina | reverse complement strand
CCCCCTGCACATTTGCGGCCAATCAGCCTCTAGCAGGGGGCGTCAATCATCCCGATCGTATTCGATCATCGGGATGATTGCTGTCCACCACCTTAGAGGTGGCGGACGAGTTAAGGAGCAGCGGTCTTAAGACTGCTGCTTCTTAAGTTATGTTTCAGGGGAACCTGAAACTATGGGGGTAGATTGCAGCATCCACTGCTTGATAAATCTACCCCATAGTATGTCATTTTCAGATACTAATAAAATCACTGTTAGATTACAAGTGGCATGCTAATGTTAGCAGGGGCACGACATGAGAATATTGCGGCCGTGTTAATGTGCGTGCGCATTAACAAGTTCAAATTTAAAGTACTCGCTTGAACGCAATCAAATTTAAAACACCCAGGGTTAGAGCTACTGAAGACCTGTTGTGAAGAGTTAGGGCTAAAATAAAAGTTGCACCAAACACAACATAAAAACATTAAAATATACAGTCACACTCATATAAACACTATCTGATAAAAAAATAATCATATAAAGACTAATTATATATATATATACAGTCATGGCCAAAAATATTGGCACCCCTGAATTTCTGTCAGATAATGCACCACTTCGCCCAGAAAATTGTTGCAATTACAAATGTTTAGGCATTCTCATGTTAGTCAAATCTGACACATTCAACGCAAAACTACAAAAATGGACTGTACAAAATTATTGACACCCTCAATTTAATATTTGGTAGCACACCCCTTGGAAAAAATAACTGAAATCAATTGCTTCCTGTAACCATCAATTAGTTTCTTACACCTCTCCACTGGAATTTTGGACCACTCTTCTTTCGCCTACTGTTCCAGGTCTCTCAGATTGGAAGGATTCCTTTTCCCAACTGCTGTTTTGAGATCTCTCCACAGGTGCTTTATGGGATTGAGATCTGGACTCATTGCTGGCCAGTTCAGTACTCTCCAACGCTTTGTCTTAAACCATTTCTGGGTGCTTTTTGACATGTGCTTTGGGTCATTGTCATGCTGTAAGACCCATGACCTCAGAAGGAGACCCAACCTTCTGACACTGGGCCCTTCATTGCACCACAGAATTCTTTGGTAGTTTTCAAATTTTATAATGCCATGCACACAGTCAAGACATCCAGTGCCTGAAGCAGCAAAGCAACCCCAAAACATCAGTGAACCTCCAACATGTTTGACTGTAGGGACTGTATTCTTTTCTTTAAAAGCCACATTTCTTTTTCTGAAAAAAGTAGAATGATGGTCTTTACCAAAAAGCTGTAATTTTATTTTGTCTGTCCACAGAACATTCTCCCAAAAGGATTTTGGCTTCCTCAGGTAAGTTTTGGCAAACTCCAATCTGGCTTTTTTATGTTTCTGTGTCAGCAGTGGGGTCCTCCTGGGTCTTCTACCATAGCATCCCTTTTCATTCAGATGGTGGCGTATAGTGCAAGCTGACACTTTTGTATCCTGTGCCTGAAGGTCAGCTTGAATTTGTCTGGAAAATGATTGAGGTTCTTTACCCACCATTCGAACAATCCTTCACTGCAATCTTTGAACAATTTTTCTCTTTCGTCCACATCCATGGGCTGTAAACTTCTTGACAATGTTGCGCACAGTGGACACAGGAACATTAAGATCTCTGGAGATGGACTTGTAACCTTGAGATTGTCCATGCTTTTCCACAATTTTTGTTCTCATTTCCTCAGACAATTCTTTGCTGCTCTTTCTCTTCTCCGTGCTTATTTCAGCACACAGAGACACACAACAGAAAGGTTGAGTCAAATTTTCACCATTTTAACTGGTTGCTAGTGTGATTTCTATATTGTCAGCACCTGTCAATTGATAGAGGTGAGTTTAATTACAAATTACAGGAGCATCACAAACTTGGAATGCAATTATTTCTTAAAATTTTGAGAAGGTGCCAATAATTTTGTCCAGTCCATTTTTTTAATTTTGCGTGGAATGTGTCAGATTTGACTTTTTTATCTCCACTTTTTTGTGCCATACCAATACAAACAAAAGAAATAAACATGAGAATGCCTAAACATTTGTAATTGCAACAATTTTCTAGGCGAAGTGGTGCATTATCTGACAGAAATGCAACAGTGCCAATATTTTTTGTGGACATGACTATATATATAAAAAAAAATTCAATAATAATATTTAAAGGTGTTGATTCATTAAGCAGCGGATGCTGCATCGTAGCCCAATTGTTTTAAGTCCACCTAAAACGGAAGTTAAGAAGCAGAGATCGTAGGTGATAGACTGAAATCATCCCGATATGATACGATCAGGAAGATTGACGGCCCCTGCTAGTGGACGGTTGGCCACCAGTGAGCAGGGAGCAGCATTGCACAAGCATTTCACCAGAAATGCTTGTGCAATATTAAATGTGAATCATGTAGGCTCGACCATTAAAAAATATACCGCAAAATGTTTTATTGTGCTTCTACTGTAAATATATAACATTCAAATGTTTTCCACATAAAGTAATGTTATTATTATTGTAAATAAATATTTATATATATATATCTGTATATAGGTACAGATAATATATATTTTATAATAACTTTATCAGATATAAATAGAAATATATATTTAATAATAAAAAGTAAAAAAAATTCTATGTCAACGAGATTTGAGAGAGGTTTGTAAAAAAATGCTTAACGAGCTTTGGATTTCGCTCTTTAGGTCTAACGCGTTGTCAGGTTAGCGCACATGAAAACTTAGTTATCTTAAGGCGTGTTATGAAAATATTAAATATTAAAAAAAGAAAATTATTACAAATAATTTTAGATACTGTAAAAAAATATATTATATGGATTATTTAGAATGTTTAAAAGCATCTAGAATTTGTAATAATTATTATTAATTTTTTAAATTTTATATTTCAAAAAGGCGTCTTAAAATAATAGTTTTCATGTGTGCTAACCAGACTCTGAGTTAGACCTAAAGCGTTAAATCCGAAGCACATATTGTTACATTCCTATGTTCTTCACATATTATGGAATTAAGAGAGGTATTTTTTATATATAAAAAAAGATAAAGTATCTAAATAAAGCTATATAACAAAAATGTCAAGGATAAGATGTCAAAGCCAAGTTGTCTCTCACAGATAACAAAGGGGGAAAATTAAACAAATAAATCATTGATAAGGTCTAAATTATATAGAATTATAAGAGTATTATTTTTACTTAGATGAGACCCCTTTTCTACATCTGTATGTTATGTTCACACAGCATGTTTCCCACATTACCTGTAGAGAGTATAAATAGGCCCATACATGGCTACTGCTAACACCCACCGGGATGACAGGGATAAAAGCAGTAGAGTAATGGGTTACTAAGGGAGCTGCACCATAAAGCACTATACTTGTCCATTTTTCTGTCTTCTGTTTGTGGGATCAGCATTGAGGAATAGGCTGTCATGTTGCGATAGAAGGCCCTTTCAGCGGCTATCTTTTCTCACGTCACATTGCTTCCTTCCAGTCTGGTAGACCAGGGTGTGCAGCACACTTAGCAGAGCAGGCCAGGTTCAGTGAGGTTCCTTGGAAGCCCTGGTCTTCTCTTGACATGGAATACCCCAGAGCTCTCGCCCTAACTAGCCTTCCGCTGCAGAGACCACTAGACATGATAGGCAGCCGTTGCCATTAGAACATCAGTGATACCGGGTCTACATGATTGGGAAGGCAAGTTAGGGCAAAACCTCCAGGGTATTCCATGAGAATAGAAGACCAGGGCCTCCAACGAACCCTGCTGCATCCGGGCTGCTCTGCTATGCTTGCAGAACAGCTTTACCCCAAACCACCTATAGTCCAGACTAGCAGGGAGCAATGTGACTTGAGGGAAGATAGCGGCTGAGAGGACCTTCTATCGCAGCATAATGGCCGATTCCTCATCGCTGATCCCAAGCTCAATTAGTGGATCAATCCAGTACACCTTGGAACTTATCTGCCCCTTCCTTTGTCTCCTGCACCAGCAATTGTATCTCCTCCTCTGAAGATATCTATAGCCCCATTGTCAAAGGAGAGATAGATTCTGGCAGGGAAGACACCATAAATTGCCAGACTGCCAGAGGCACTATTTCTGAAGGGTGGAAGCTGCTGGGTGCTCCATAACACTGTGTTCAGCCTGTGTTGTGTGACCCCTCCCCCATGCTGTCAGTGTCAGTCAATGGGGGCATAGGAGCCCATTTTTATTAAGGACGTCTGAGACTAAACTGTTCTAAGGAAACTGAATGGATGATGTTATAACATTTTAATAGGGGCAGACTGAGCAACAGTGAGCATGTGTGAAGTGCTCTCAAACAGAGCAGATTTTAAAAAACACCCTAAAATGATAAACTTCAGAAGATTATTTCCTTCTAAAGTGAACATATATGTTAAAAGACACTGTACCTGAGGTTTTTTTTTTGTGAACTAATTTCAGCAATTTTGCTTTAGAATGTATATTTTTTTCAGGATTTGTCTTTGGGTATTGGTCAAACCAGATGAGAAGTCCCTGATTATTATTACTAGAGGTCCAAGTGGCAGCTCACTGATGATGCCCAGGGAGAATGTAAATGCATCTATCCTATTGATTATCCTATGTAAAGGTGATTTACAGCTAACAGTGACTCTCAGCCCTTTAACCTTCATACAAATGTATGTCATTTTGTATTCTGCAAGTTTATACATAATGTAATACAATTGCATAATATAAATAAATAATAATAATAATAACAACAATTAAAATGGACAAAATAAGTCTGGTTAGTGGCCTGTATTAAGGGACAGTATAGTCAAAATTAAACTTTCATAATTCAGATAGAGCATGCAATTTTAAACAACAATGCAATTAACTAAAATTTTTTTTCTTCTTGACATTGTTTGTTAAAGAATAGGCTTAGGAGCATCAATCCACTACTAAAGGCTAACTGAACACACCACGTGAGACAATGACAAAAGGCATATGTGTGTAGCCACCAATCACCAGCTAGCTCCCAGCAGTGCTTTTCTGCTCCTGAGCCTACCTAGGTATACTCTTCAACAACGGATACTAAGACAATTTGATAATAGAAGTAAATTGGAAATTTGTTTACGGTCTGAAACATGGAAATTTACTTTTGACTTGTCCCTTTAAAGGGACAGTACAGTCCAAATTAAACTTTCATGATTCAGATAGGGTGTGTTATTTTAAACAACTTTCCAATTTACTTTTATCATCAAATTTGCTTTGTTCTCTTGGTATTCTTAGTTGAAAGCTAAACCTAGGAAGGCTCATATGCAAATTTCTAAGTCCTTGAAGGCCGCCTCTTATCTCAATGCATTTAACAGTTTTTTTACAGCTAGAAGACGTTAGTTCATGTGTGCCTTATAGATAACATTGTGCTCACGCCCGTGGAGTTATTTAAAAGTCACCGCTAATCGGGAGGCTACATACTTTACCCTGGAAGTTGCCAGCACCACCATTTCTACGCAATACTGATTGCCTGAAATGCAAGTATGTCAAAAAATCTGAGATAAGGAAGCAGTCTGCAGAGGCTTAGATACAAGGTAGTCACAGTGGTAAAAAGTATATAAATATAACTGTGTTGGTTATGCAAAAGGGGGAATGAATAATAAAGAGATTATGTATCTTTTTAAAGAATACATTTCTGGTGTTTACTGTGCCTTTAAGCTTGGGATACATGTCTGACATAGCTGGGTTTAATTTACCTTTTGAATAACTTCTGACTGATATACTACAAGAAAGTTCTTCGTATACTGTACAAGAGGATGACCACAAGTTTGCAATATTATATTCAGTAGTAAAATATCCTACTGGAACTGACTTTTATAAAACATAACAGAATGGACAATTTTACAGTTTCATATTTTCCTTACACTCATTTGGACCATAAACGTAACACATTTTCAAAATTCCCTAATAGCAGAAAAACACAGTTTTCCAAAAACACTTATGGGCCGAATTATCAAGCGTCGAATGTAGCTTGATGCCCCTCTTTCCGCACGAGCCTTCAGGCTCGCCTTAAACAGAAGTTGTCCGCCTGCTCTAAAGACCACTGCTCCATAACTTGTCCGCCTGCTCTGAGGCAGTGGACAGAAATCAACGGGTTGATTGACACCCCCTGCTAGCGGCCAATCTACAGGGGGCGGCATTGCACAAGCAGTTCACAAGAACTGCTGGTGCAATGATAAATGCCGACAGCGTATGCTGTCTGCATTTATAGATGTGCGGCGGACATGATACGTTACATTGTATCATGTCCGCTCGCACTATGATAAATTGGCCCCTTAGAGCTTTTAACGAAAGTGCATTGGCTTCACTTGACCTCTTGCTTGTTTATGTAATTGAATCTAGCGAGCAATAATAGCAGGAGTTCATCTTCCTGAACCTGAGCTGTCATGTAGAAAAACAAGCAAACAAAAAAATAAATACAGAACATATTTTCAATTTACTTCTATGTTTGACAAGACCCAATGTACATAACTTTTTTTTTTTATACAAACAATATGTACACACACATTTTTGCATCTGCTTGCAATGAGTAATAATATATTTTAAAACTCAAAAAAGGCTGTTTGGCTTTGAAAACATTCCTATAAAGCTGTTGTATCCTAGCACTAGAATTCTGTAATATTGTCACTAACCCTTTAGCTCCTCTGAACATGTAATTTGAAGTCATTTATCTCAATTTCCTATGTATTTCATAGCTTTCTATACAGCCGCAGTCTGTAATATTTTATCGTGTTATTAGGTAAAATAAATGCTAAACATATAGGTCTAAAAATTCCCATGATGATCCATGATATCTGATATTATATGGCAATATTTAATTAAACCATATTTAGGTGTGAGACCAAACAAACCTAGCAGGTGACCCTCAGTTACCTTGTAAAGCCTATGGTTACCAGATGTCCTCCACAATAAATAGTGGACAACCAATGCAGGACCTAGCAAGAAGTTGACTTATGACTCTTCAGCCCATTTTCATTATGCTGCTATTCTGGCTGGTCAACATATATGGCTTGTCTTGTGCTAAATAGGCCATCTGTCAATCACCTCACCTGAAGCCTGCAGTATGAATGGTTTACGGAGACTACAGGGCCTTACTGAGTTACTACTTGTCAGCCAGGAAGAAAGAGCATAAACAGGAATGGAACCAAAGGTTGTAACCCCTAGCAAGGACATTTTAAATTGGCCCATCACCATTCATATTATAACAAGAGGACAGGACTGCAATTTGCCAGTCCAGCAACCATTAGTTTGGACTTGACCATATGCCATAAATCTCAGGTCACAGCTTGTATTCGAAGTAGGTTCCTAATAAAAATGGGAAACTTTGCCTGTTCAAAACTATATACAAGAGGCAAATAAATAAAGGTTATTTATAAACATCTACTTGTTTCTCAAACCAATAATAAGGGAAGGGGGACTAGCCTGCAACAGGAGTGGATGTGTCTAGCTGGAGCTCCGGTGAATAACAACTGAAAAGAGAGTTTAAATCTGAAATACAGGCTTGACCTGGCTTGTTCCACTAATATGGAGCAGAGTGGCTGATTACAGCGACTAGAGAGGTCTAACACGATCTACCTGATCAGAATTAGCGCAATTGTAGGAGAAACTACCTCCGGCCTGGACTGTGCCAGAGAGAAAGGAGCAGTGTTGCAGAATGTCTTCCCCGGAATCCGGGGTCCAAATGCTCATCGATCATACCTAAACCGCTACCCCAATCGACTGCAGGTGACATTTTCTGGAATGTGAGCAGAGCAATGAAAGAGCAGATCTGTTGTAGCTGGAACTGTCATCTCTACTATTGACCAAATACAGACTGCGTGAATAAATTCATACTGCTGCTATCATACTCTTTCTCCCCTGCTTCAAAGGGGCGTACTGAGAACTTTATTTTATATAGCAGTGAACTTTGAGCATTGCAATGCATATATATATATATATATATATATTACATCTACTTCCTGCTACATACTGCAATACAGCTAGCATTTTGCTGAAGTCACCTAAGTTACACTGTGTGAAGTTACTGAGATACTAGGTATGTAGTTTTCTTTGTTTCTGCATTTATATATGTAATTCAGTAGTGATTCTCCTACAACTAAGCTGCTATTATTGAGACTGCATTGCAAATCAAAACAGTGCTGTAACCTTCACAGAGTCTCCTCTAGGGGTAGCTTCCATTTGTTTCTGTGCTGCAGGCTATTGAGAGGGCTGCACTGCAATCAAAAACTGTAGGATTTCTTGCAAATATTACATCTCTCCCTCACTGGGGCTTCCATCCAGTGATTGCTTAGTGACCTACACTAACCCAATTGCCTAAACCATAGGGAGATACCTGCTGTAATAATTAGACATACCATATTAACTTCAGAGGCCAAGATCAGTGGATGCGGAAAAACCTAAGGATGTTGTTGCCTACATTATTACACTTTTGAAGAAAAATTTTCAGGACTGCAAATCTTCCCGTATTTATCACCCCATACTCTACAACTTCGCAGTATTTACTTGTTTTGCACCAAAATACTATGAGACAAAGGTATAAAATTTAGAACAAAGAGTTTGAAAATTTTAAAATAGCGCCGCCTTTGTTTTTAGACCTATCACAGCAGTCCAGGGTACCTTTAAATACACAGCTGTGTATGTTTTTAACAAGCTATGGTTAAGGCTACGGCCGAAAGGCATAAGCTTGCTAGTTAAGGCGTTTTTGTTCACCTATCCATGTTGATTCGATGTGTTTTGCTTTTAACCTTTGGATGAATAAAGCATTTCAGTTTTTACTTGGAACGAACTTGCTAGAGGATTCTTTATACAACATTTGGATTCACTATTTGCCGGTTACATTCTTTATACAACATTTGGATTCACTATTTGCCGGTTACACTAAAGTACGCCTACCAATGACGTAGCAGTTACCAGCGCATCTAACAGACGCAACTTACCCGAGGAACAGAGGGGAAACTAGAGACGGACAGCAAACAGGCAGACTGAAAACCTCCAGAGGATTTCTGGAAGTATAGAAAAGTGAGGATGCCCAGGACTGCCGTAGTTGTCTGACCCCTGCATAGAATGCCTCAAATGAGATGTGCTGAACTTTGTGCTGCACATTGAAATGTTGATTATGTTGTCATTGAAATGACTTTAATTTGTTTAGGACCATTATAGATGTCAATAGGTTGATACGCAATATAACCTTGCGCAAACACTTCCACAGCTCAGAACCAATTGAGGATGAACCAATATCTGGTATAGAATCTGAAGTGGAATCTATGACATTTGCTTAACAATGTGATGTGTCTAACCTGAATAGTTTGTTGACTGAGGGTTCTACATCCCCCCCAGAGAGAGAGAGGATCAATATATCAAATTAAAAAGGCCATCATCTTTCTACTCAATACAGTCCAGAGGTAATACTCTGGAAACTTTTTATAAAAGGGTAGAAATTGATTTAATTAACTTAAACAAACTAAACACCAAGAGAGAATACAACCTATCAAGGAAAGAAAGGGGGGCTTTAAATTCCCTCAAAAAGAACCAAACCATTGTGGTAAAAGCAGTGGACAAAGGGGGATCCATAGTGGTAATGAACAAAGCTGATTACATTAGGGAGGCTCATAGACAACTACTAGACATGGAGAGTTACACCAAACTCAGTCAAAATCCATTTTTTTTTTATGAAGGTTTGGACTGTGGCTTTATGGATAGAGAAACCTTTGAGTATTTGAGTACCTTTTGGTTAAACATCCCATCACGCCTATCTTTCACCACCTTCCAAAGGTCCACAAATCTTTGGAGGAGGTGAAAGGTAGGCCTATAGTGAGCTGAATAGGGTTCCTTTTGGAAAATTTGTCCCAGTGGCTAGATGCCATTCTGCAACCCTTTGTGCAAAAATTCCCAAGCCACCTAAATGACACCACTCATATTTTAAAAATACTTGAGGATGTGGTGTGGAGCTCAGACTACATGTGGGTAACAATTGATGTGGTATCCTTAAATTCTACCATCCCACATACAGAGGGGATTAAGGCAATACGCTTTTTTCTGAATGAGCAGTCCACTTTTTCAGCACCTTTTCAGGTTTTTGTGTTGCAGTTAACTCATTTTCTGTTAACACATAATTATTTTGAATTTGAATGGGAGTACTTTTTGCAGAGACGTGGGACAGCTATGGGGGCAAAATTTTCCCCATCGTATGCCAACCTGTATTTAGGTTGGTGGGAGCTGTCCCATGTCTATTCACAGAGAAACCCCTTCATTGAAGACATTATCATCTATAGACAATTTATAGATGATCTGCTTTTGGTATGGAAGGGGAGTAAGGATAAAGTCCAGGAATTTGTGAACTGGATAAATACAAATTATCTTAATTTGGCATTTACCTTTGAGGCTCATGCCCTGGAAATTAACTATTTGGATGTCACCATGAGGGGCATGCAGGATGGTTATTGCATGGTAGGAGCTGTCATCCGCCTCATGTCCCTTATGCGATAGCCAAAGGCCAGCTTATACGACTGAAAATAAATTGCTTCAATTCAGCTTCCTATGAAGACCAATCACAGGCTCTAGTGGAACGCTTAAAACAGAGGGGTTATAAAAACTCAGACATCAAAAAGGCCAAGTTAGAAGTAGACAAGATAGACAGGAAATCTTTACTCACTATGAGGAAAAAAACATCGGCTCAACACAAGGTGGTTACTTTTGTGACCAACTATAGTACCCAATACAAGCAAATTTGTGACATTATTCGGAAACATTTCAGCCTTCTGAAAGCAGACAATAAACTGGTTAACACAGTGGATGGTGGGCTCAGGTGCTCTTACAGAACAGCATGCACAATAGGAAATAATATGTCCCCTTCTCAGCTGAGAACGAAACCAGGAGAAGTGAGCTCATGGCTCACTCATAGCGGCATGTTTAAATGTGGACACAAGAAATGTAAACCATGCGATTATGTGGAAGTAACTTCCATCTTTACATCAACTGTTAACCACAACACACATGATATTAAGCAATGCTTAAATTGTTCATCTAGCAATGTGATCTATATGATTCATTGCACCCAGTGTGAAGTCCAGTACATAGGGCTCACCACTAGAGACATAAGATCCCGTATTCGGGAACACTTCAGTTCTATCAATGTAGCAAAGGCTACAACACCAATAGTGCAACATTTCTCCATCAAACATCATAAAGACCTGTCAATATTTAGATGGAAAGCCATCGAACAGGTTGTTACTCCAAAAAGAGGAGTAGATAGAGAGAAACTCCTTTACAAAAGAGAGATATATTGGATTTTCCACTTGGAAACTAGGTGTTAGGAAATGTTAGCATTACCGACGCCATCTTGTTCTAGTTGCCATTTTGTCTTAGGCATCCATCTTGTCTAAGAAACATTTATTATAGCAGTTTAATATGTAGTGAGAAATATGTAGATGTTATGAATCTTTGTATAGCTAGATTGGCCTTGTAAATGTTCCTGGCGATGTGCCTGGAAGCTGTTATCTCTATAAGATGCTCACACAGCCTTGCTGTGGGCCCAGATGTACCTTTATTATGGTTATAGAAACATTTCTTCTTAAAACTCTATGTTATCCCATTATAATCATGAGCTTATTTCTTTCCTGACAAACACTGTGTAAAATGATGCGGTCATGATTGTGTCATCATGTTAACCCTATATGCTGTCATGATTGCCTATAAGAAGTGTTGTTCATCTTTTAATAAACAGAGCAGATGTTAGACTGATTGCTGCATGGTCTGATTTCTGTTCTCTGGGATATCCTATCAAATAATCCATTCATTTTCAGCTGATGCTGTGTGTTCCAGGCCAAGCGCTGACTGACACTCTCCCCCCCTGGAAACAATACCTAACACTAGGTACCCAGGGGGTTTGAACTCCCAGTATGATCTTATAAACTACTGGGTGTAGAGATTGTACTATCTTTAGTCATTACAGACTCCCCTCTCTTTGTAATATTTGAGTTAATAATTAATCAGTAGGTCCATTGCTCAATTCTAGTGTATTGTCTATGCTAGAGAATAATATAGAGTATATATGATTGCTATTTCTTCCCCGCATAGTCAATAACTGGAGTAATTAGTTTCCAATTTGATAAGACAAAGTCAAGTCCTAGTTGTGCTCTATTATAGCTTAATTAATAGATTAATGATACGCATATATTTTAGTTTATCCCTAGAATGATTGTATTATGTATTATCAGTCCACTAATATTTGACAAGTAAAATGTCCATAAACAGCGCATAAGAGGCATATATTGGAACTGTAATAGCAGTACTCTACATGCATTAGTTTGTCTCTACACATTTAAAACGTTGGATTGTTTTACATATGTATATATTGTATATATTTTTCAATGTCTTGATTATGTTACTAGTGTAGTATGCTCATGTATTACAAGTTTTGCATATAGGTCTGTTTTTTCAAATAGCGCCACATTTGTTTTTAGACCTATCACAGCAGTCCAAGGTACCTTTAAATACACAGCTATGGATGTTTTTAACGAGCTATGATTAAGGCTACAGCCAAAACGCGTAAGCTTGCTAGTTAAGGTGTTTTTGTTTGCCTATCCATGTTGATTCGTTGTGTTTTACTTTTAACCTTTGGATGAATAAAGCATTTCAGTTTTTACTTGGAACAAACTTGCTAGAGGATTCTTTATACTACATTTGGATACAAAGGTATAAAGTGCAGTTGGGGGTTCCCGGTGAGATTACTTATTACCAAAGAAGGACAGCAATTTGTAGCCAACTCCCTACAACAAGCTAGTGAACTGTTGCAGCGCTGGGATTTTCTACCAATGGAAGCAGAAAGTTCCTCATCAAGAACCACCTCTTTAACACGGCTGAGTGCCACAGCTCCAGAGTGGCAATCCTTATCACAGAGACCTACTCAGAGTTAAAAGAGACAATCCTCTCCATCTGATCCCCCTACTTCACTACAGAGAGACCGGTCTTAATCTTTCCTACTCTTTATTCTTAGTATAAGTATAACTACTAGTCCCTTTTTTTAATAGGTGTGCCTGCTCCATTTTCTCCTCTTTTTTACTACAGGAACTAGACCTTTCATCAACATATCACCTGAAACCTTCTTTATGATTGCTGGAGAGAGGGAAGTATCTACTAAGACAAGTAAGAAAAAGTATATTTCATGTTGTTTCTTTTTTTATATACCAGTGTATATATCTTTTTGCTAATCACAATATAGTTACCACTATTATATCCCTATACCACCTGTCAGGGTATTGCTGAGTGACATTATATAAGATATATATACACATATATATGCATTATATAGATAAATAATTCATTTATCTTAAAATATTAACCCTGGGTAATGTTTTTAAATTGTAAAGTACAGGTCTATTCAAACAGGCCTGAAACTATATCTCAGACACAGACCTCCCCCTAGCTATACTCAAATACAGATGGATGCCTCAAAGAACAAAAGGAAATAAACATTTGTCCGAAACTATAAGAGATAATGTCAATTCAAAGAAAAGTTTGATCACTACCTAAACAGTGTGTAATAAAATTAGCTGATCAGTCACAGTACAGGACTCATGTTTGAAGCTAGCAAAATCTCAGAAGGGTAATTAATTTAACACAGGCAAATAATGAGACAAAGACTCCTTTGAAGGTTTAAATACACATATGCTATCTAGAAAATACATTTACAGGCATGTGATAATATTGTGACCTTAAATTTCATTTTAAAGTACAAATCGTCTATAATTTTCAGAAATATTTAATATACCAAGACTTTATGAAAGAATACCAACATATGAGATTATCTTTAGGAATATACCATATTTAATAAATGTCTGCTATATTAAATAAATAGCTGCATTGGTGAATTTAAAATGTTTAACTGTGTCAGAATAAAACAACATTTGTTTTTGTTTTTCAGAATCTGGTGTGAAAATGAGGTTTTGAAATAAATACATATTCAATAAGTTATCCTATTAATATATCATAGATAGGAGTCCATACTTTTAATTATTAAGAAATGTGCCATTATGGAGTGGAATACATATATAATGAATAGTCGATGATTACAATACTCATATATATATGTCATGATTTAATTGCTACAGAATTCTATTGCAGGTGTGTATGGAATATAGAGATATGCTCAAGAATACAATATAATACCAGGATATTAAATGCTATGATTCTATGAAGAGCAAATAATTAGGAACATAATTACTTATTAATATGGCTATATGATTAATCACATCAGACTGCTACTTACAGACGATATTATGATATAAAATAGTAGGAAATATATATCATATGTATATATATATATATATATATATATTCTAAATATACCCATGTTTGGACTTGTAAATACGTGCTCAGTTAGATTAGATGGGTCATGGATTGAACATATAGTTTATTAATACTAGGAAATAATAAATATATTCAATATACATTTAAGTAAATATATTTTTCTGTAGTAGTATTTGCTAATGAAGCTGCATTCGATTGCCTGTTTTCCACCCGGTGTTCAATACGAGAATTGCAACCAAAGGCTATTTTAAATGGTCAGGGGATTTAAATTTACCATATGCATATCCAAGGACCAATGAGAGATAAGCTCAGACTAAGGACGTACCCAAAATTTCACTGAATGATTAGAAAAAGAGGTGGATTTTATTACAGATAAAAAAAGTCTTGCACAGGAAGTAATCGTTGTTAAATGCTGGCTGATGTGCTTACATTGTCTTACTGGCTGAATTGCTGCTTGGGAAATATACAGTTTTTGTGAGACAAATTTCTGATGAGAAACTCTTTTTTTTTTTTTTTATTGAAACCTTTAAAAGCATACAGTGTCATATGAAGATAAACACATTAAGAGAATTGCTTCAAAATAACAACCTGAGATACAAAAGAAATCCCAGTGTGTACATGTAATTATCCTAGAATGGTTACATTAATATTCGGCATTCCATTTCCTAAATCAAAAACTAAAAATGTATCTTATAAATTTACAGTTGTAACTTGACCATTGGTCTCACATTGTGTTAGTCTCGAGGCGTCACTGATCCGGCATTTAGATATTCCTCCCATAATAAGCGTATGGAGTGAAAGTCATCTTTTCAGTTTATCTGTCCATAGTGATATTTTTCTAATGTCAATGTATGTGTGACTATAGATTTCCATATTACTACTGAAGGGAGTTCAGTTTTTTTCCAATTCAGAGGAATTAATTTTTTCCCCGAATTGACCATTATTGTCAAGAGTGCTAGTAGAAGTTTACATGTTATTTTAGGGAAAAAGATGAAGAGAAAAGTCCAAATGTTAAAGGGTAAGGATATGTTTAGTATCTTGTCAATTTCTCTTATGTTTTTGCTACGGGGCATTGCCACCAAATGTGGGACGGAGTTCCACTATCCTGGCAGCCTCTACAGCCTCTCCAGCATGTTGCTAATACATTAGAGAAAAATTGGTGGAGGCGTACAGTAGTATAATACCACCTGCACATCAGTTTGAGATTAATTTCCAAAATAGATATTGAGGAAGAAGATTTACTCATATGTGCGAATATGTCACACCATGTCTGTTTTGGAAGAGAGCTTTCACCTTCTCTTTCCCATTTGTCAACATAAGAGGGCAATGTTTTAGAGTATGTGGTTAGTATTTGTTTGTATGTCAGAGAGAGTATACTTCTGTTAGGTAATGGGTTAATACACATATTCTCAAATGGGGTAAGAAGGCGGTTCAGGTGGGTTTTGAACGGGTGTGTAGAGAGAAAGTGTGATAGTTACAAATAGGTTAGCCAGTCTTGAAATCTGAGGCCATAACTGGCAATAAGTTCAGTTTGCGGTTTCAGTTTCCCTGCTGAGAAAAATTCACAGACAGGAAAAGATTCTCTTATGCCTAGTGGTTGAGCTTCATTCTTCGTAAGATTTAGTGGGCAGGAAGTATTCCCTACTAGTGGAGTCAATGGTGAGTGTGCTGTGGAGATATGTACATGTTTCTTAATGGTCTTGTCCCAGAGTCTATAAGTTTCTCGTGTTGATGTGGATACTGTGGTTGAAAGTGTCCTTTGGTTGGGAGGGAACCAGCATAGCCCGCCCAAATTAATGTTGTTAGCTAAATGATGTTCCAACTGAACCCACTCTTTGTTGGCTGCGTTTTTGCACCAGTCAACTATCTTGGTCAGAAAGGTTGCTAATCTGTAGTGTTGTAAATTTGGCGCCCCAACACCTCCTAACTCTCTAGGGCGGTAAAGTGTGGCAGTAGCTATTCTTGGGCACTTATGTGCCCATATAAACGAGGTCAACATTTTCTGTAATTGATAGAGTGTTTGCTCAGGAAGGGGAATGGGTAAGGTCTGCATGTAGTACAGAATTTTGGGCAGTATTATCATTTTGACTGCGTGTCTACCAAGTCTACCAAGCCAATAGAGGAATTTGGTATTCCAGATTCTCAGCAATGAGGACACTTGTAGCTTAAGAGCCTTATAATTGAGTGATAAAATATCTGGTATATTAGGAGATATATAAACTCCAAGATATTTGATTGCTTTTACCTGAGTTCTGAATTGAAATTGTTGTTGAAGGTTATTTAGGGTTGCGGGTGTTAGATGAACACTTAATAATTCAGATTTAGTGATATTTATACTGAAATTTGAGTAAAGTTTGTATGTCTGTATCGAGTGTATCAGGGAGGGGACAGACGTGCTGGGGTTTGTCAAAGTCATGAATATGTTGTCCGCATAAAGTGTTATTTTATATTCTGACAAACCGATCTTATGCCCTGTAATTTGTACATTATCTCTAATATATGAGGCTAAAATTTCCATGGATAAGACGAAAAGCAATGGTGAGAGGGGACAACTTTGCCTTGTTCCATTGGAAATTGGAAATGGGTCTGAGACTGAGTCATTTAATAGTTTAACTTTTGCTTGAGGTACATTGTAAAGCGCAAAAATCTTCCCAATTAAGTCTTGATCAAAACCGAACTTAGTCATGACATGTTTTTAAAAAAAACAACAATTGAGCCTATCAAAAGCTTTCTCCGCATCCATTGAAATGAATGCGGAGGGATGATTGGAAATTGGAAATGGGTCTGAGACTGAGTCATTTAGTTTAACTTTTGCTTGAAGTACATTGTAAAGCGCAAAAATCTTCCCAATTAAGTCTTGATCAAAACCGAACTTAGTCATGACATGTTTTAAAAAAAAACAACAATTGAGCCTATCAAAGGCTTTCTCCGCATCCATTGAAATGAATGTGGAGGGATGGTTGGAAATTGGAAATGGGTCTGAGACTGAGTCATTTAGTTTAACTTTTGCTTGAGGTACATTGTAAAGCGCAAAAATCTTCCCAATTAAGTCTTGATCAAAACCGAACTTAGTCATGACATGTTTTAAAAAAAAAAAACAATTGAGCCTATCAAAGGCTTTCCCCGCATTAATTGAAATGAATGCGGAGGGATGGGAAACTCTTTATACCGAAAGAGCAAACAAAATTTGGCCTAATATTCACTTCCAGATTTGTGCATTCTCTCTTATAGAGAATTTTGATTGAGGACTGAACTCTCAAATATTGGTCATCTGGTAATGTATTAAGCAATTTGATGTTGTTATATTTTTAGTTTATAGCAAAAATATTCTTTATAGCCATAGTTTAATTGAAGCTGTGTTTAAAGGGGTAATTTATAAGTTATAATTAATATTTCATAAACCTGTGTAGTCTACTATTAAAAGGAAATTATTTTTGTATTTTGAAGTCATAAGTTAATTTGAGTTACTGTGATATATTTTAGAAATTGCATTTATTATTGTGGCTAAGTTGGTACTATTTATTGCTATATTAAGTGGTATATTTTGAGTTGATAAATTTGTGTAAAAATCTCTGGTTGATTATTTCAAGTATTATAAGACTATTTTTGTATAATATAGTGAATTGTATTCCCTGGAAATTTCATCAGATTTGTGGGATATTTTGAGTTAAGGTTACCTTTAATTAATTCTGAGCAAAGGTTAATATATAGAAATACTGTGTCCATACATGGGATAATAGATGATATCTATTGAATAGTAATTAATCCAATTTTTTTATAACCTGCTTGATATAGGATATTGTAACAACTAGATAAATTTATTTGGTCATAATCAATACACTATTTTCTGCATAAATATAATCATGTGTTTATAGAGATTAACTAATAAGAATTTAGGAATTATTTTATTTGAGATTAAGAATTAATATTTATAATAATTTTATTGTCATAATTTCTAGATATCTCAATAGCATTTTGGAATACACTACAGAGAATATATAACGTTTCACTGGAGTGTATTGACAAATTCTACTATATTCATTGGAGATATTGCTGCCAATAATTTTATACCGCTATTAATTATTAATATTCATAATTACAATACGTAACACGTTGGTGGCAATTGCTGCTTATAAATATACCAACATTACTGGAGGACACTTCTGACATATCAACACACTTATCTATTATATTGTTGATAACTCTAGTCTGGATTGTTTGGCTTACACCAGTCATACATGCTGAAGTTCTGTATTATCTAATGTTAATAGTGCGCAGATATATAACCAAGAAAATATTCCTTATGGAGTTATATCATAATGACTGACGGGGCAGGGTTTCTCGTGCCTTCCCCCACCTACATAGATTTCTATCTAAACAACACACTTCAAACCCATATTGACTTGCTAGAAAAAATATAAATTCTCCCTAAACTCAAGTTTGATTTTCTCAGATTGAGGTCTTTCATGCGATCCTGGGGATTCCTTGCAGAAATAAATGCCTTTGGGTGACTCCTTTGTCTGTGTATCAAAACACTGGGACGCATGGGAGGCAGAATGGAGAAGAGAGTATATGCCTAAGCAGTGGATAAACGTAATTCATATGACCAAATCTGCAATGCATTGCATGACAATGTATGAATTATACTATAAACTTCTGACCAGATGGCATTTAGTCCCAACTAAACTGCACAAAATGTATCCTACGTGCTTCCCTAAATGCTGGAGGGAGTGTGGAGAACTGGGAGCCCCTCTTTATATTTGGTGGTCCTACCCCATCCTTAAACCTTTTTGGACAAAAGCACAGCCACTTTGCGTTAGCCTGAACCTTTCTGATGTGTCACATACAGGCACTGCACTCTTTCATTTAGGTGTTAGAAAACTCCCTAAACATAAACAGTATCTTTTCATATATATTTTGCTTTCGATCAAACTACTGATAGCAAGGAAGTGGAAGAATTTAAATCCTACTAGATGGCAGTGTGTTTTAGACCTCATTAATTATATGAAATGAATGGAAGAACATGTCTTTAGGACTAGGCAGCAGATGAACATTTTTTGTTTGATATAGGAACCTTGGTAATCTCTTACGCTCTGCAGAGTACGTGTAGACACAGAGTCAGGCTTAAAAGTATGTTCTTTTGATGACCTGTCACCTGATCCCATCTATCTGCACTTCCTCTTTCTCTTCCCCCTTATTTTTTCTCCTTTTTCTTTCTTTCCGTCTCCCACCTGATTTGATGAACATTTTATATACCAACTATTTCTATGCTGTTTTTTGTATTGGTAACCTTCCTCATTATCATGAACTGTTTGTAAACAGTTATTTCATACTGGAATCAATGTTAGTCTGCAATGACTGCCTATACGGCATTGTCTTTGTAAGAGTTTCAAATTGTCTTACAATGTTATTCTTATGTATAATATAATAAAACATTTGAATAAAAAATAATAATAATAGGGAAATAAATCAATGAGAAAATTATTATTTTATTTTTACTATATTTATCAAGAATTTAACAAACAGAAAAAAAAGTATACATAACAAATTATGCTAATAAACTCACTGAAGTAAAAAAGCTCATCATGCTGATAATTTATCAGGCTATCATGAGTGATACATTTATAGTGTTTACTAGACAATAGTGTGAAGTCACAGCATATTTACCTCATGAGTGATAAATATAATTTCGTAATAAATAAAGCATAAATTAAGCACTGAAAAGCCTTTTATTTGAAAAATATGTTCTGCAACTGTGAGACTTTGATAAATAGCTTCAGTGTGCAAGATAATCAGTCTGTGATGCTTCACAAAACCATTTTTTTCACTAAAATAATTTTTACAGTTTTAATTAAAATGGTCAATTTATGATTCTATTTGAAATTTAAAGAAAAATAAACATTTTTTCCCGCCAAGCTGATAAACAGCTGACCCAGCTGCCCATAAGTGAGTTTTGTTGGTGCACACTTCTAAACAAGGCAGTTTCTTGGTAATTGTTGATATATATTAATTGTAATCCATGGCAAGGATTATTTGATGGTAATTAATCATAGAACTGTTGATTTACTTGTAACATGTGGATGTGCTTTGTTTTGTTTTTAACTTGGTGTATTTTCAGTGGAGAGTTTTCAATAATTTTATTTATCATAAAGCAAATGTTTATACATGACAATAAAATGCAAGGCGTGGTCTCTTTGTTTACATTACTGTGTTTCAGATTAAATTATTTCTTTGCATTTTTAACCCCTTAAAATGACATCAAAGTTAAAAAGAAAATGTGTTTTAGCGCCTTGTTTACATGCATTCAAACAACACACCGGCTCAGAGAGTTGACAATGGCTTCTTTTATGCAAACAGAATTAGGAATGATATGTTACACAGTGGCAAGTCGTGGGTTATTCAAATGGGGGTTCACTTTACTTTTTTATCTCCAAACTTATGGCAGTCTAGGGATGAGTCCTGTCATGAATAGGGCCATACGGGGCATTTTAATACAGAGCAGCCCACTAGGGTTTCTACCTTTAGTTGAGGCCAAACCCGAAAACTCTTGACACACGCAGCGCAGCAAATCTATTTTACACACTATGCATTAATAACATTAAATGGCCTTCTAACAAAATTAGGCTTATTCAGCAAAAGAACATCAAATAAATAAAAGCTAATGTTTAATATATAGTTTCTTTTAATAAAACAAAGAAAGAATCTAGGGGCGGAGCTTGGCCGTTCAGGGACATGGTCATGTAGGGAAACAGCTCCTAGGCTCGTGCTACCTAAACCCAACAGATATCACCGACCTGGGACCCAAAACATACTTCTGTGCCTGGCAGGATTCCTCTGGAACTCCTGATCACAGGAGGGGATCAGTCACATCCTCCACCGCTGCAAAAAACACCCAAACGCAGCACGCAACAGGGCCTTGTGTGGCCGGATCCCAAGGAGGACCTGAACAACTGTAGAGTGGCGGCAGAGGCGGACGCCCATGAAAGACACAAAGCCCCGAGCTGACAGGACGGCACACCGGCAGACCCCCACCAGGGTAAGCAGCTCTGCTGAGTTAACGGGCAGCATCCAACAAACGTATGCCTTGTGGTCAAGCCCATAACCTAACGGCCTTCAGAATTCAGACAGGCAGCAACACACGCAACACAGACTGGGCTACAGGGCAAGCGCACACATTAACTGCACACCAAAGCCGACAACTGGACTTAAACTTTAATAAGAGTGGGGAACGCAGGCTACACGGGGGAATTACCAAAATAAAGTGGCAGCAATAAGCCATAACCCAGACTGGGCATACTAACCCGGACAGAAGAGCACAGTACATGCCCCAAGAGAAGCAGTGGGCTCCAGTCAGGACACTGACAAGATTCTTCTCACATCAGAATACCCCACATAGTGACTGCTCAGGGGTTCATTAACAGCACCTTTGCTCCAGAACGATCATACATAGTTATCCCCTGCAGCCAGTTACATGTTAGGCTAGGGAGACAGACAGAAGGGAGCAGGGACAGTACAAAGCAAGTGGGAATAAAGACCCTGCATGTATAAATACTCTCAAGCCTACTAAAAGAGCCCATCTTACCATTTTGCCTTTTAAAAATAAAAAAGGGACTTACTACAAAAACGCAGTACTCTTACAAATACACAGATATTCCTGGGCGCAGGTCTGCTAAACCTGATAGTAACTCTCACTCCAGAATGATGCAACAGTTTTTTAAACCAGTGGATGGCAGTTCAGCACCTGCACTAGCCACTCCTAGCAATAATGCCCCGGAAGAAGAACAAAACCTGTCGCCTGCACTGCCTGAGTCCTCTAACATAACAAAAGATGACCTAAATTCACTATGCACTAAAAATGACCTCAAATAAATAGTATCCGAAGTAAAAAACTGGTATGGCGACATAAAGAGGGACCTGACAAGGTTAACACAGAGAGTCACCAACCTAGAAGAAAACCACAACACAACATATAACAATATACAACATATGAGTACGAGGGATCCCAGAATCCATACAACCAGGAGCCCTGGAGGGCTATCTCCAAGCTTTATTCCGCATAGTAAAAGGGGACAGCAGCGTACCAGAAGTGGACATAGAGAGAGCGCACCACACATTGAGAGCCAAACCACCGCCTAAGGATCTACCACGTGATGTGATACTGAAGCTGCTTCAAAGATAAAGATAAAATAAAGAGGAGATCCTAAAACACTCAAGACAGAAGTAGAACCTGACCCATGCAGGGAACCGCATACACATTTTTACAATCAAATGAACAATAGAAATTACCTGTGTTGGGACTAATCACAGCCGTAGGCCTCGGTGCAGGTAAAAATCAACTTTATTTTCAGTAGATTAGCATTCACAGGGTGAAACAGACTCAGGGGTACACTGAGAACAAACGTCTGACACGTTTCCTGCCCAGAGGCACTTCGTCAGGGACTTACATAGTCAAAGCACAAATAGCTTAAAAAGGCTTACTTGTTTACGTAATAAAATTAGCACCTGTTCATTGTAGTTAAAGGGACAATTGCTACCGTCTGTGGAAACAGGCTACTACTGGGTTTTGAAAAAACCCTTTAAGGCATTCAGCAAGGATAACATTGCATCTAAGGTGCTATATGTGTATGAATCTTGTATCAATATTAGTAACACTAAAGATGCAATGTAAACGCCGATAAATAGTAGGATGTTAAAAGTGCCTTTTCCAAAGAAAGTAGCAATATAGTACAGAAGTTGCTCTATGAACAATTCATATAAACAAATGCTAAAGGATCAAAAAATTATATTCAAGCTGCAAATTTAAAAGATTAACGATATTGTTAATTCAATGTACAGCGGACTCACAGAGGATTCAAAGTGAGACATTTTTTCTAGTCTCACTCAAGAGTTTAAAATGTTGAAGAATTTACATTTGAACTGTCTGTGTTAAAAAAATTAGTTACTTTGACATCACGGGAGAATTTGAAAGCCTATACAGTCATTCATTTATCCAGCTTAGCTAGATATGTTAAGTTAAGTTGCAAAATGTGTAAATAAACTGACGAATGTTCTAAAGTGATCACTTTGTGTAATTGTTATCATTGTTGTATTACTAATTGCACTGTTTATATTCATCACACGGTCATTTGACTATACATACTGATTTTTTAATTACTGTTCACAGCTCACACCTCTCACCTGAATAACTAACTCCAAAAACACATAGACCAGCTTCCGCATCACTACACAGAGGACAGCAGAAAGTCAGGGCACATTAGTGTAGAAAACAGTCCAATCTAAATACACCACACATTAGAGAACTCCTCTGGCACGTGTTCTATATCCGCATTACCGGGGCTAGTTAAACGTAGGAGAGATGCCACCACACACTCTTAAGCTGATCTCAATCAATGCTAAGGGGCTTAACCGCCTGGAAAATAGATCTATTGCATTCACCCAACTATACAAAGAAGTTGATATCTTAAATATAAAAGAGACTCATTTCAAGAAAGGCAGAGAACCTAGTTTCCTAAATCACAGGTACAGAACCTTCTACTTGGTGTCAGGCAACTCAAAAAAGGGAGGGGTAGGCATCTTCATTAAGAATTCAATAACTTTCAGACCAATGTTTATACTGAAAGATCCCAATGGTTCTTATATACTGGTCACAGGTGTCCTGTTCAACTCCTATGTAACGTTGGCCAACATATACCTACCCAACCAGGGGCAACACATAGTTTTCAAGCAAATAACGAAAATGCTATTGTAACACACAAAAGGCATATTGTATTTAGCAGGGGACTTTAACATACTGCTAGACCCCACACGGGACACTTCTACAGGCAAGACATGCACACCACAAAACGTCATAAAAGCCATAAACTCAGAGCTCCATTCCCTAAAACGACATGATATATGGAGGTCATTGAACCCTGGGGTACAAGACTACAGTTTCTACTCATATCCACATCATGTATATACCAGGATAGATTATCTAATAGCAGACCAGATAAGGGCTATCCTTGATAAAGGGCTCTAGTATACTCCCAATTACATGGTCCGATCATTCACCGGTACAATGTACAATACTCTGGCCGGACATGCCCACACGCCCCTTTTTGTGGAGGCTAGATGAACATGATTTAGAGAGTCCCCTAGTTAAACTGGAAGTAGACATGACATTAACACACTACTTTGAGGAAAACACTTTGGATGCTATGTCCACCTCCACAACATGGGAAGCATGACAGTTTGTGAACTCCTCTCTATCCCAAATTAGATACTGGGAATCAGAACTGAAAAAAGCCCCCTCCTCCACTACCACACAGAAATCACTGACTTAAATTAGGGCCGATCTGAACAATCACTTCATTAAAGAATACCAGCGAGGGGTGGAGCTAACCGCCAAAGGGAATAGTTGCACACTACAACAGCTCCTGACTTTAACAGAGATTTTGGGGGTTCTTTTGACCTGGTATCCTAGGGAGAGTGGGAGACTTACTCTAAAACCCTGCCTATGAGCCTGCTATAAAGATTGGTTAAAGATCCGGGACCGTTCTCATAGCCGCTGCCGGGGCAGCCTGATGCGGCCTAGCTGTGAGGTGGTATGATCATGGTGGTCTCCGGCATGGCTATCCTAGCCCTTTTTGAGAAATATCACCATGATTTGATGAGTAGGATGAACCGACTTATTTTGGCTGTTAGACATCGAGAGGTGGAAGAAGACAGCACTGAGCCCTGCAAATATACGGCGGTGACACCCGACACACACATGGGTGTTACTCAGGAGACTCCAGCTCACCATCTCCTGTCTGAGTTAGCCTGCTCTTTAGGAACGTCTCTAGCGCACGTGAGCGGTGGTCACTTGATACATACCCCGGACCTGGGAGATGCTGCTGGAATATGAGAACTAATTGCGACAAATACATGTCCGCAGGAAGAAGCAGGTGGGAGAAGAGCCACACCGGAGGTCCCTGGAGTGACTGGTGAGAGGCCCACGGTTTTGTCTGCACAGATGATTGCGACTTTTGCGGCAAGCTATCCTGCTGAATGGGCTCCTTTTTGTCATTGCCTAGATTGGCAGCGCAGCCACTCAGTTGTACATCAGTTTGAGCTGTCATTATGGTCTCATGACTTCGAGGGTCTCCGGACTGGCATTAGATAAGTGAGAGGTTGTGTCTTTGGAGATATGCTGCTGTCTGCAGGGTCTGTTGTGGAAGAGACACTCTCTATGCTCCCAATACATTTTATTTTTATTCTTTTTTATGATGCTAGATGTGGCTCGCGATGAAGGCCCTGGGGCCTGATATAAGGACCTGCACTCTGAACTTCTTCACTTGCTCAGGACATGCTTATATGATATTTATAGGAAGTCACTAACTTTATGATGAACCTCATGCTAGCCTAGAAGCAAACTAATTATTTTTCTGGCTGCAGCGTTTGTCATCTGCTGCACTACCTGCACACAGGGGAAGATGGTTTAGCATATATATGTACTATAACATACTCACACTCTAGATAGAGAGATGACGATGGGGGTCATTTGATGCAATTAATTTATTATGTACCAAAGCATGGGAAGCTGTCTGTGGCCGAAATGTCTAAGTTTTCCTTTTCAGATTGCGTGACTGACCCCCCTCACTATATATATGATTTGCGTAGAGCTAGTGGAGATCTAATGGTAATTCTGCAAATGCTTAGTTGCCTAAAAATATGCGTTACCTTTATCCTTGATATTTGTTGTTGCTAAGAGGTATAATAATTGCTGTGTTAATGTTGTTTATTCATGAAGTAACATGTGGTATGTAAATGTCAATTAGTGCGAATACCATCTATGTTACAAAGCTCTGTCGAAATATCCAGATACTATGAGAATACTAGTTAGGAAATATCCTCTCAATGCTTTAGCAGTCCTATGGATTTGAGAAATATGTGTACCTTAATGCAATAATTGTGAACTCTTTTGTTACTTACCTAGATATGTATCTGTTGTCAATTATTTTGTGCACTAACTCACTCTTCTAGAGAAGGAGTTTTCCCCCTTGTCCTCTCTGAACCCTTGTATAATGCATTACCGCTTTATCCCACCCACTCAAACCTCTTTTTTTTAGAGGCTGCGAATATCCACGTTTTTAATCTCAGTGCGGTAATGACTTAGTAATCTCTTTCCTACATCACCCCCCCCCCCATTCCCGTTTGGCAGAGTTACGTAGTCTCTGCCCTGTCCAAGGAGTCTTAGCCGCTCTTTGGGCCCTAATAAGAATAATATTGCTGTGTTTACATATATACTCTTTCCTACATATAGCTTGTTAACTGTCTTAATTTTATTTTATTTAGCCTTTAACCTGAAGCTGAGTTAACATAAGATTGATTACTGGTTTTCTTTATGTGACTCAGACTGAAATTGTTGTTCCTTGCACTCATATCGGACCAACTTGTGTTGTTATATAGCTTATAGTTCATACATGTCATTGTGTTATATTATGTAATGTCTAAAGTTTTCTTAACTCTCCATATGATATTACTGTATTAATGAGGTGTCTTCAACTATGCCTTAGTTTTCAGATCCCGTGGGTGGATCTCTGTCCCATTGATGACACTATGCAGATATAACAATACAATGAGGTATAATGTTGTAGGGTAATATTTGGAACGTGCTAGACGAGATGTGATTCCTTATTAATTGGGATATTGAACTATGTAACC
This sequence comes from Bombina bombina, assembly GCF_027579735.1. Taxonomy (NCBI): domain Eukaryota; kingdom Metazoa; phylum Chordata; class Amphibia; order Anura; family Bombinatoridae; genus Bombina; species Bombina bombina. The sequence continues at coordinate 284,291,816 of NC_069503.1, read as the reverse complement.
AGTGTCTCGTGTATTATTGTACCTGTGATGTTGCCCTTCAACTTGTAATTGTTTTGTGTTTGTTTTGATTGCCTCAATAAAAAACATTTTTCAAAAAAAAAAAAAAAAGAATACCAGCGAAAGGCCTCCTACAACAAAAGTACTTTGACATGAATGACAAAATAGGGTCATCATTAGCCAAGGCACTGAAGCGAAAACAGTTGAACACGTATATATACACATTAACTGAAGCGACAGGAAAAGAGCTGAATGACAGTGAGAAAATAGCGGAGACGTTCCAACACTATTATGAGGAACTCTACAACATTAGAAATGACAGCTCACAGACAGACTTAGACAAATATTTAGAGGGAGTTCGACTACACACACTTTCCTTAGAGGAAACTGAATCCTTAGACAGGCCAGTCACAAGCAAAGAGGCCAAAACAGCCATTAATAGCATGCCAAATGGTAAAAGTCCAGGCACAGATGGGCTGGGAATAAAATATTATAAAACTTACATTCACCACCTGCTAGCACCTTTGACATCCCTTTTTAACTCTCTACCAAGGAGGGTGGGTTTACGGACCAAATGTTAGAGGCAAATATAACTGTACTCCCCAAGCAAGGAAAAAACCCAGATAAGCCGGAGAATTTCCGCCTCACTTTTTAATTCGGATATTAAAATTTATGCTAAGATTTCTGACATATCAATATTACCATATAGCCGTGCAATGGCCTTAGTATGTGGTAGTTGCATAAAGGGTTACAGTTTTATGGGAGCTTACCTTGTAATAACAAATTAACAATTAAAATTTGTCTCGCTAAATATGCTTACATTACGGTGGGGAAACTATATCTATCCCTCTTAGTCACGAGCTTTGCCACACTTCACTTTTTAGCATCACTTGCTCACTTGTGCTTACTCATTCTGTTGCGTATCATTATCTTTAATACTCTTATAGCCATATAGACATCTAAAATCAGCACCGCTGTTGAATAAATTTATAATTGCCATAGCATAGATGGGAGATACTCTTACCTGTCTTGCACTCAGGATTTCAGAGGCACAAAAGTATTTGCCAGTCTAGCATCCTTACTGGCTTTGCCCCCCATCCTCCCCTTACCTCATTTAGAGCGGCTCTCGCCCGCTGAATTCCCCTTCCCCCCAAAAAACCATAAAGCCCACCCCCCTTGCCCCAACTTTCTTCTTCTTTAAATAGATAACTTAACGTATATTTTCTCCTGCATTGTGGGGATCATCTTTATTTCTCATATACTACAAAATTGAGGTTCCATTACACTCTATACAAATTTCCACTGGACATACTAGTTCAATCCCTTCTAGAATATCATTCCCACTTACTGGTTCCATGTTGTCATTTGCTATATCCTCCTACAGAGAGGTAGAATGGTAGACTCAGCTATTTACTCTATAGGCACAATGTTTACATTTTTTCAAAGACTTCCAGAATGTATGCTCAGAGTTTTTATCACTCTACTCCTCCATTATGTCTATACGCTAAGAATGTATGTCTTATCACAATGTTATTATTGCTTATTGGTCATTTTTTTATGTACCATCTTATACAACCTCAATAAAAAAAATATTTAAAAAAAAAAATATGCTAAATTTCTGAATAGAATTAACAGATTTTTACCCAAATTAATACATCCAGACCAGGTGGGCTTTGTACCGGGAAGGGAGGCGCGAGACAACACGTTAAAGGTGCTGCAGCTGATAGCACATGCCAAACATTACCACATTTCCCTAGTACTGGTCTCGACGGACGCTGAAAAAGCTTTCAACCGGGTGCATTGGCCATTTCTAAAAGCGGTCCTGACCAAAATGAAATGTAGCAAGACTTTCATAGAGCAAATTTTTACATAATATAGAAATCCTACAGCATGAGTAAATGTAAATGGCCTCCTGTCTAACAGATTTTCTATAAGAAACGGTACAAGACAAGGATGCACCCTATCAACGTTCCTCTTTGCCATAACAATAGAGGTTTTGGTGCAGAGGGTCCGTGAGGATTCACAAATTTCAAGGATATCCACTAAGACATGCAAGCACAAATTGGCACTATACGCGGACAACGTACTACTAACACTGACCAAAGCTGACAGATCACTTGACCAAGCCCAGACTACCTTTAGGGAATACGGACAATTTTCCAACTTTCACCTTAACATAACAAAATCAGAGATACTAAATATCACATATAGCCTAGAGGAGCTAGCAGTGGCCCTGCGGGGTTGCCCCCTGAAACTACAAAATGATAAGATGAGATACCTAGGGATACATGTTTCCCCAGACCACCAGGTCATCTTTCAAGAACATTATAAAGCCTTGGAGCACACTCTGGTTGCCTAATTGTCCAGCTGGAAGAACAGGTAGATTTCCTGGGTGAGGCGAATTAATGTGGTGAAAATGAATGTACTTCCCAGATTACTGTATCTACTTCAAACCACACCTATACCACTTCCTGGTAACTACCTACATAAGCTACAAAACATTATAGAGCAATACAAATGGAGGGGGGGTGTCAGAGTAGCCAGAAAAACCCAGAGTAGCCAGAAAAACACTCTACCTACCCAGGGATAGAGGAAGCCTCTGAGTACCAAATATCCAAATCTACAAACAAGCGATCACCTTACACAGACTTCTTGACTGGTGCCTCAAGGACCCTAACAAGATATGGGTGCAATTGGACTGTGACATTATGAACAAAAAAAAATGCAGGCCTAGGGGCCTGGACCCCTGAGAAAGACAGAACGGTGGTGACAACAGTATACCAATTACTAATTGACTTTTACACGCATTGGGACAGGATAATTAACACTACGATGAACGTGTCCTCCAAACACTCCCTACTGACACCAGTATACCAGAATGCTGCAGTACCATGAAACCACTCGGAGAGGGAGACGAAACATAACACACTCTTTAAAGAGTGCACTCTTGCAGCACTAACTTCAAGAGGCAAGCTCAAAACACATCTTGACATAGTGGAAACAATGCCTGAATTAACCATGAGCTGGTTTTCATACACCCAACTAAATCACTTCCTTGTGACACATAAGTATAAAGACAGCTTTATGAGACAAACTACTACATTTGAAAATTTGTGCCTGCGGAGCACGCCCACGGCACACACAATATCTTTAACATATAAACTCCTACTCATAGGGGACCCACAAACTCTACCATCATACACAAAAGCATGGGAGAAGGAATTACACACTGAGATCGCACACAAAGAATGGCAAATAGCCTTTCAAATTACCAAAACAACCTCAATGTCCGCAAGGGTGCAGGAGTCCAGCTACAAATTCTTGGCACGGTGGTACCTAACCCCTAGTAGACTGCAGCGTATATGCAAACACGCCTCAGGTAGATGTTGGAGAGACTGTAGGGGTGAAGGAACCCCAACACACATCTGGTGGGACTGCCCTAAATTAGACAACTCCTGGGTAGGAATACTTAACCACATAGAACACACAATAAGAAAACCTCTGCAAAACAACCCAACAACACTGTTGTAGTTGGCATTGCCTAAGCTTACCTGCAAGGCAAGCAAAGATCTGGTACTGGTCATGTTAAATGGCACTAAGTTATTAATACCGATACACTGTAAGTCCAGAGTAGCACCTACCATTGCAGAATGGCAAGGACAAGTAGACACACTGTTAAACCTAGAAAGATATTACCACGTTAAACAGGGAACGGTAGACACACTCGAACTTATGCTAGAGAGGTGGAACACAAGTAAACAATGCCCAGAGCGTGATGCACATGTCATGAACACAAGTATAGAATTCTAATCAATGACTGGTATTGTATATCAGGTTGAGGGGTCTATTCTGTATTTATATATAATTTCATAGATATTCTGAGTTATTTGTATGTAATTTATGTTACTTATACCACTTCTTGATTATATTACCAATGCTCGTCACACTTTCTGTGCTAGTATGACTTTACAGCAGATTCCACGTGGCACCAGGTTGTGATGTTTTGTTCTGGACATTTTGGTAACCACTATAAAAATACTGGTGGCCTGACCAAGTCACGACAATACATTGTACTCTACAAAGTAATATGTCTTACAATACCTTGAATATTTTGTATCTCTTATTTTTATTTCCTCTGCTAAAAAAGAGGGAAAAAAAGAGGAATATTGCTCAATACCTGCAAACATGTCTGCACAGTATGATCTGTATTTTTCTTTCTTTACATGTATGACAGTTTTATAATTGTAATGTACTTTTCCTCAATAAAAATATCAAAGGCATCAGTGCATTCCCTTCATTATAAAACAGGATAGAGAGAGAGTGTTTTTAAAGAGCAGAGGAGGGCTGGATTATATTTACTCCTAATGCACTTACTGGCTCCGTTTACATAGCTGTAAAGGACACAGGTGGCTTAATGACTTATAGAGAGATAAGAAAAAGCACAGGATACTTACATTTGTGAATGAGAAGCTTCTCAAATGATTCTCCCCATTTCATGGCATCTTCTGCAGGTGGTCTGGGGGGGGCCGCGGGGGGGGGGGGGGCACAGGGGGGGCCAAGACATTTTTTTTGGGAAAAAATAAAAAAGTTTTAAAAAAGAAAAAAAATTTTTGCTGAAGATGGGGCATCACTGGTAGTTCCGCCCCTGGTGAAGACATTTAGGCTAGATGAGGGGAACTTAAACTACAATTCCCGCACAGTGATAGAGCAGCAAGAAATAGAACAAATTTTTATAGCGCACCCTACAGTTCCCAATGTGCGCCTTCCACACACACAGATCTCAGTGTGCGAGTGTCACGTGACAGCTGGCTCTCACTCGCACACTGAAAGCTGTGCGATTAGCAAGGCTATGGGCTGGGTTGTGGGCGGCACTGCAGGCACTGCAGACAGAAAGTGGAAAGTGCTTTTCCCTATACTTCTATCTATCGCACATGCGATGTGGTGCGATAGATAGCAGTAAACATGGCAATTTTTATTTTTTAGACAAAACTGCCTGGATGAAAAATTATATAATTATATTTATTAAGCCAAAAAGATTTATTTAATTAATTAAGATTTATTTATTTAAATTTTTTTTTTTTTCTTTCTTTCTTATTCTTTTGGGGGTTCACGTGCTCATGTGCTCCTATAGTGGAGCCTCCACTGATGATACATGCTTCTACTGGGTCTCAGAATAGCAGGGTGCATGTGCACCATATGTGCGCATGCTCCTGAAACAGTGATAGCTTTTACTAGAAACCTATTTTGTTAAGTATATTGAAAAAAATCTTCTTTTCAAAACTTAAATGCACTCATGCACATTTTTATTATTTGACTGTTAGGTATATTTAAGATTATTTATAGTAAAATGAAAACCTACTTTAAACTTGAAAAAGGAGATCATACCAATATTATATGGCATTTAACCATCTGGGAAGTGTGGACATTATTTCTTATTTAAATGCTTAATTTTCCTAATTGAAATGGACACATTAAATGATAAAATGGAATTAGAAACTCAGAGTTGTGATTTCATTTAATAATTAGCCAGCATAAAGAGGTTAACATGTGAAAATCCTGCATCTGGATAGTGAAGCAAAAACAGCAATTCATTTGTCAAATAGAAAAATGTTACAATGCTTTGCACTGACCTTTTCCACATCCTAAATGTTTAAGAAATGATTAATTAAAACGCTTGAGGAAAGGTTAATGGAATACAAATCACACCTGTATGAAAATGTAAATGGAATTAAATGGTTTAATAAATAAAACGTAATTTTTCTTGCTACAAGAAATATCTGCAACACACTGTAGTACAAAAAAATGTTGCACACATATTGCAGCAAGTAGAAGAAAAGTGTTTCTTCTAAATCAGAATATGTTTTCTAAATCAGAATTTCTTAACTCCACTCGTCAAGTACATATAAGTCAATCCCAGTTATTGAGCTGATGAAATGCCAAAGGACAAAAACACTTAAAGGAACACTAACCAATAATTACATTTAATGCACCTCCCTATAATCATGGGTGGTGCTATTAAGGAACCTAGGTTACACTGCATGTATGTTAAGGAGAGTTGCTGCACATATGCAAACAGCTCATCACTGGAATATAGTGAAAGATTTCAACATTATAATACCTGTGACTAGAGTGAGGTGGGGGAATAACCTCAATAATATAGTAATACAATGTATTTAAGGCTAGATTACAAGTGGCACAGTATTTTTTTTCCTGATTGCTAGAGTTAAGCATTTTGAATTTGTCAGGTTGCATTCGTATTACAAGTTTCAAAAAAACTTATTTTACGCTAGCGTTAACCCGAATAGTGCGAAAACCTAACTTAATTTTCTGCGTGCGCGTGTATGTATTCCCCCATAGAAATCAATGGAGAAAAAAAAGTGGGGGAAAAAACACCTGAGATCGCACACACTCCATCACATTTTCCCATTCCCCATCAAAGTCAATAAAGAAAAAAAATTGTAAAAAACACCCATCGCACAAACATCAAAGCATATTCACATTGATCTTTTTCCTTTGAAATCTGCTCGATAGCTCATGTCTGGTTAAACTGATTAATTTCAGCTTGCTTGGCTTTGCTGCAAAACAAGCAGACAGCTCCATGTACTGGCTATTTTAATAAATGCACTGCTTCTCAATGCTTTTCAATAGCAGTCACATGACTGGAAAAAAAGGTTGTTATTCTGAAACGGTGTAAATTGAACCGTTGTAAATAAAATATATATATGTGTGTTTATATGTGTATGCATTTATATTAATGTTTTTATATGTGTATATATGACTGGAAATACAAATATACACATATAAATACATTAATATATATATATTGATATATATGTACACACATATAAACACACACACATATATATATATATATATATATATACATCTTTAGCAATGTATCTGTATGTTTCAATAAGGCGGTGTTAAGATGAGTGTAACTGTACTTTGTCATGTATTTTTGAAGTGCTTTGTACAAATTTGTTGTTTTGGAAAACAGTGATCTCTGGGGTCGCGATTTCACTCCACTTGTAATATCAGCTCAACGAAAATGGCTCGCAAAAACAAGATTGCACTAGCGCAAAACCATGTCCACTTCAGTTGTAATCTAGCCCTTATTGTTTAATGTCCCTTTAAAATCTGGTATTTTAGGGGTATTGAGGACTAGGTTGAGCCTGCTACATGTTTTTGTACCAAATCAAAAATATGATAATATTCTTATTGATACAAAGAGGCCTAGTTATCAACGTGTCTACTTAACTGCCTTCGCTGGCCCAATACGCCCACCTAAGCTCGCCTACCATCGCCGCCGCAGACCTGAATAATCTCTTCAAAGTTATCAAAAAAAGCAAAAGAAAAAACACTACCCCCCTGAAGATCATCCTACCTTTAGCTGTCTTCAGCCAGCCGACCACCGATGGAACAGAAGAGGACATCCGCAGCGGCCGAAGTCATCATCCAAGGGGCGCTGAAGAAGTCTTCCATCTGTTTGAAGTCATCATCCAAGGGACGCTGAAGAAGTCTTCCATCCGATTGAAGTCATCATCCAAGGGGCGCTGAAGAAGTCTTCCATCTGATTGAAGTCATCATCCAGGCAGCGTCTTCAATCTTCATCCATCCGGAGCGGAGTGGAGCCATCTTCTTCCACCGACGACTTCCCGACGAATGACGGTTCATTTTAAGTGACGTCATCCAAGATGGTGTCCCTCGAATTCCAATTGGCTGATAGGATTCTATCAGCCAATCGGAATTAAGGTAAGAAAAATCTGATTGGCTGATTGAATCAGCCAATCAGATTGAAGTTCAATCCGATTGGCTGATCCAATCAGCCAATCAGATTGAGCTTGCATTCTATTGGCCGTTCCAATCAGCCAATAGAATGCAAGCTCAATCTGATTAGCTGATTGGATCAGCCAATCGGATTGAACTTCAATCTAATTGGCTGATTCAATCAGCCAATCAGATTTTTCCTACCTTAATTCCTATTGGCTGATAGAATCCTATCAGCCAATCGGAATTCGAGGGACGCCATCTTGGATGACATCACTTAAAGGAACCGTCATTCGTCGGGAAGTCGTCGGTGGAAGAAGATGGCTCCGCGTCGGCTCATCTGAAGATGGCTCCGCTCCGGATGGATGAAGATTGAAGACGCCGCCTGGATGATGACTTCAATCGGATGGAAGACTTCTTCAGCGCCCCTTGGATGATGACTTCAATCGGATGGAAGACTTCTTCAGCGCCCCTTGGATGATGACTTCGGCCGCTGCGGATGTCCTCTTCTGTTCCATCGGTGGTGAGGCTGGCTGAAGACGGCTAAAGGTAGGATGATCTTCAGGGGGGTAGTGTTAGGTTTATTTAAGGGGGGTTTGGGTTAGAGTAGGGGTGTGTGGGTGGTGGGTTTTAATGTTGGGGGGGTTGTATTTTTTTTTTTACAGGCAAAAGAGCTGAATATGTTGGGGCATGCCCCGCAAAAGGCCCTTTTAAGGGCTGGTAAGGTAATAGAGCTGTTAACTTTCGTAATTTAGAATAGGGTAGGGCATTTTTTTATTTTGGGGGGATTTGTTATTTTATTAGGGGGCTTAGATTAGGTGTAAGTAGCTTAAAATTGTTGTAATATTTTTTAAATGTTTGTAACTTTTTATTTTTTATTTTTTGTAACTTAGTTTTTTTTATTTTTTGTACTTTAGTTAGTTTATTTAATTGTATTTAATTGTAGTTATTTGTAGCTAATTTATTAATTATTTTAATGATAGTGTAGTGTTAGGTTTAATTGTAACTTAGGTTAGGGTTTATTTTACAGGTAATTTTGTATTTCTTTTAGCTAGGTAGTTATTAAATAGTTAATAACTATTTAATAACTATTCTAACTAGCTAAAATAAATACAAAGTTACCTGTAAAATAAATATAAATCCTAAAATAGCTACAATGTAATTATTAATTACATTGTAGCTATCTTAGGGTTTATTTTACAGATAAGTATTTAGTTTTAAATAGGAATAATTTATTTAATGATAGTGTAGTGTTAGGTGTAATTGTAACTTAGGTTAGGATTTATTTTACAGGTAAATTTGTCTTTATTTTAACTAGGTAGCTATTAAATAGTTAATAACTATTTAATAGCTATTGTACCTAGTTAAAATAAATTGAAATTTGCCTGTAAAATAAAAATAAATCCTAAAATAGCTACAATATAATTATTAGTTATATTGTAGCTATATTAGGGTTTATTTTATAGGTAAGTATTTAGTTTTAAATAGGATTAATTTAGTTAATAAGAATAATATTTATTTAGATGTATTTAATTAATATTTAAGTTAGGGGGTGTTAGGGTTAGGGTTAGACTAAGGTTTAGGGGTTAATAATTTTATTATAGTGGCGACGGTGTAGGGGGGACAGGATAGGGTTTAATAAATTTATTATAGGTGGTGACGGTGCAGGGGGGCAGGATTGGGGTTAATAAATTTATTATAGGTGGCGACGGTGTAGGGGGGCAGATTAGGGGTTAATAAGTTTAATATAGGTGGCAGCAGGGTCCGGGAGCGGCGGTTTAGGGGTTAAACAATTTATTTAGTTGCGGCGGGGTCCGGGATCGGCAGGATAGGGGTTAATAAATTTATTATAGGTGGCAGAGGTATAGGGGGGGGCAGGATAGGGGTTACTAGGTATAATGTAGGTGGTGGTGGGCTCTGGGAGCGGCGGTTTAGTGGTTAATACATTTATTATAGTTGCGGCGGGGTCTAGGAGCAGCGGTTTAGGGGTTAATAAGTTTATTAGAGTGGCGGTGGGCTCCGGGAGCGGCGGTTTAGGGGTTAATAACTTTATTTAGTTGCGGCGGTGTAGGGGGGGCAGATTAGGGGTGTTTAGACTCGGGGTACATGTTAGGGTGTTAGGTGCAGACATCTCCCATAGGAATCAATGGGATATCGGTCAGCAGCGAACATGAACTTTCGCTATGGTCAGAATCGATCTGTGTCTGACTGAGTTGGACTGAGTCCGGCGGATTGAAGCTTACGTCACAAAATTCTACTTTTCCCGGGCAGCAGGGCTTGATAACTAAGGCGAATCAGCCTCGCCACAAATACGCTGCGGAATTCCAGCGTATTTGAGGTTGACGGCTTGATCACTAGGGGCCAAAGTCACTATCATTAGTTCATGGCTTCTACATAGAGCTACAATGGCAGAGTTAGGAGGGACAGATTGTGGCTTTCTTAATTGTGCTTTGCTGACTGGCGCACTACAATTTACATCAATATAATATTTTACTTAACTGAAATGGAAGCAACACTAAGAAAAATTAAAATGTAAAATTCACATAAATACATATGAAGCTACTACTAGTAAGTACGTTTTTAATTGGCTTATTTGTTTGTCATATATTTGGAATTTCATCAATAAAAATTCATTATCTCTCCTGTTATAAAAGTACTTACAAAAAAAAAAATATCCTTGATTTTACCTCTTGGCCTGCAAAGCTTAAAATAACTACTATGTGGCCATTACTGTAAAGGTTTGCTGACACCTGATTTAAATTATAAACTCTCATAAACTGGTAAATATGCAATACACATCAGAGAAGGTTCTCTTATGTATCTGCAACAAAGCCAGATAGAATGATAGTGAAGAACCCTGCAATGGGTTGGCAGCACTTTATAAGTTAAGGCTGGGGAGGGAATGCAACAGTAGAAGAGGGAGTGTCGGCAGGGGGACTGTAAGGTAGGGAAAGGGGGGCTTTCCTTGGATCCATCCTGTGGAAGTTTTCCCGACCCTCCCTCTCATGTATCTTCAAAGGATGCAGGCTTGAGCTCTAGGTAGCCTAGTATGGTTTAATTAATATTAACCAAGGCAGAGATAGGGTTAGGAGACCTAGTCTTCTGTAAGCCTGTGGCATTAGTCTGAAGTCTCCTTCCTCAACTAGCCATTCAAGAAGCCTGGTGGTTGTGGAGCCTACAGGGTGGAGTTCCTTCAGTGGCCTTGAGGTTAGCATCCTTGAGCGTATAAGAAGAAGGGAGAACAGGGAGAGTGATGGCCAGGCTGATGTGAAGGGGCAGATTGATTTGAGGGGCATCAGGGTTCCCCTTCCCCCGTGTAGGTAGGCAGTAAAATCTCAAACCAAGTATCATCTCTTATGGGTGGGGCAAAGCTCTGCAGCAGTTTAGATAGAGCCGCTTACCTCTGGTAGTCCTCTGGTAGACTCTCAAATGCCAACACAGAGGGCATTATTTTAACATTATTCCAATAATCTTTAAAAGCTGCATAGCCCTCCCACAGATTACAGCCATGCAGATAATTTGTTTATCTTTGTATGAGTATTTGAGCCATGATACTATTTCTGCAGTTTTCATATTATAATTTATATTATAAGAATTAAATAAAAATAATTAAGCTTGTTAAAACAGCTTTGCATGAAAAAAATAAGTAAAGGTTGTCAAAGTGTGCAGTGAAATGTGCAGCATTTTAATCTCTGGGGATAAATAATTCTGCAGTATTCATACATTTATACGTTTTTTTCTGATATAGATAATGGAAAGAGCTGTTTTGGCAGACATAGGGAAGACTCCACAAGCAGATTTAGGTGAGGAAGTGTTTTTTAAACACACAAATTGCTTTTGTTATATTCTGCAAGTTTTGTGTGTGCTATATACCAGGGCCTACACTGACTGTTATTTTGTTTAACTCTAAATTGATATGCTAAAATACTTATCTTATAAAGCAAATCAATACAAGAGCCACATTTTACCAGTGATAGAATGACAGATTTAACAATGGGATTAGAAATGTATTCTGTGTGCTCTAAGTCTACTTTGTTGCCTCTGGTTGGTTCATATAAAGTCAACCACATATGCAGAAAGATATGTCTTAAAGGGCTAAAAAAGGTCAAAAATAAAAATGTGCATGGGTGCATTTCAATTTGAAATATAAGTATTTTTGTACTATTAGCAAAAATGCTTTTCGTAACCATTATTACTGTTTTTTGTGCAGCATATGCACATATCCTGTGAAGGTCTATGCACCAGTATTTAACCACTACACCTTCTCAGAGAGTCAGCAGTGGTTTGTATGACACAAATTATGTCTTCAGAAACAAAACACGCCACTGCCAGCTCTCTGAGAAGTTGTAGTGGTCAAATACTGGTGCACAGGATATGTGCGTATGCTGCAGAAAAACAGAAATAACTTTTACTAGAAGCATTTTTGCTAATAGAACTATATTGCAAAAATACTTATATTTCAAATTGAAATGCATCCATTCACATTTATTTTTTTACCTTTCTATCCCTTTAAGTCACCATAGTACATGCTAAGAAAATATATTGTTTATATATTTCTGTTTTCTGAAACATATTCTACTAACAAAGAAGGATGAACAGCACAGCGTTACAGATAGATAGATAGATAGATAGATAGATAGATAAATGAAAAATTAACATTAAAAAAAACTCCAATTGCATCATCAAATTCCAATTAAGCCAATGTTTTAAGTAAATGCAATGTCAACTATGATAACAATACATGGATGTGATATAATACACAAAGAAGTAGATTTGTATTCTTTTGGTAATATTATGTTATGTACTTTATGATATCACTCAAGTGATGTAATTGGCCCCAATCAATCTGTGAACAAATCCCTAAAGAAAACAGTATACACAAAGCACCATGGCAATAAGCCTAACTGATTTCTCCCATTTATTTAACCAATGAATTCCACAGGGTCTTGGATCTTTGCATTTGAAATATTTGATGATTGACTGAACTTGACTGACCTACTTGTAGTGTGTTTATTAAAATGCTAGGTGATAATCTAAAGGCCTTGTAGCTACCAGCCTGCCTCTAGATTTTATTACAAGGACAGAGACTCCTATTATGCAATAACTTTTCATTTACTGAACAGACAGCAATTAAAAGCACTGTAAAAATTTTAATAAATAACACAGAAAAATTCAACCAATGAGGTCACAGTAACAGGTTATATAACTAGATAACAGCCAATAAGATAACATCCAAAGGTATAAGAGGTAACAGTCCTAACAGCTAATCCTCTTTTCACTTTGCTGAACAGACGTTAAGTATTATTTGAATTTCATTATTAAATAAATAGTTGCTTATTTGTTATTTTATTTTAATTCTTGACTTTATTCGTTTTGTATTTTTCCATTTGTATTTGTTTTCTGCTTACTGCCGTTTTTGGAACAAATTTTATTTCCTCATACTTTTGTATTTTGTGTATTTGTTTACTAATCTATTAAATACTCAATCCGTTTTAGAATTTATTTATTATTTTATAATTTTGTTGCGCTTTTCGTTTGCATACCATATCTCCTTGCTTCTCCCGTTCCTCTATACTTCTGCGCAAGGGTTTATTCATGGTCGGCCTTTATCTCCGCCCCCTGTTAGTGACGCATCACTTTTTTCTTTTCTTGCCCTCAGACCCTCCTCAGTCTTGTCAGTCACGGTCATTACCTCATACGTTCCTGCTTGTTAATACATTTGGCAACTTTTGTTGCAAATCGTTTAATTTTTTTATTTTTGCTTTGTGTCATATTTGTTTATGTTAAGTATCTGGTAGCCTTCCAATCTCTCATATTTTAGCAATAGCTGTGTGGTTATCTTGTCAGTCTTTATAATACAAGGTCCTTAGTTTGATTCCCTATATCTGCAAGAAAAATATACATTTTGTTTTTTAGTTATATATTCACAAAAAAATTTATACCATTTATTTAAATTTAAATATATATTTATTAAGCTGAATAATAATTTTTATTATAGCATCTGTCATAAATTACTTATTTTAAAATGTCCAATGAGAACTTATCTGATGTTTCTAATAAATCTTTGCAAGACATTATGTCTTCTATGGCTTCCCTTCAGCAACAGATGCAGTCTGTCATGGTTGCAGTTAATACCTCTGGCCATATTCCCAGAAAAGCAACCAGTAAAAGAAAATATTTAAATTCTAATAGTAATGAAAATTAAGCTGTCATTTCTACTGAGAAATTAAATAAAAGTCTGCCTAATTCAGACAATGAGTCCGCGCTTATCCAAAATTTACAAAATTATTCCTCTGAGGATTCTGACACTGTTTCTTTTAAAACCAAGAAACAAAAACTTAAGCGCAAGTTTAATGTTGACACTGTTTCAACAACTGAGTCAGACGACTCCTATACTTCTGACAAATTTTATGATGATAAAGATAATGATTCTTTTTATGAGGATGGTTCGGACTCATCATAATCAAATGATGACTCCCCTAAATATAAAAGATCTAAAAAGTCTAGTAAATCCAAAAAGCCTAGATTATTGGATAATGCTGGGGAATGTTATCTAGACCCTGATGACATAGAACATCCTAGGTCCTCTAATTGGAGACCATCAAAAAGGATTTCTAAGTTCATTGCTTTTTATATAAGGAGACCCCTTTCTAAAAAATCAAAAAGTATTTTAAGGGCTGAATGTCCTAGGCCAGAGTTACCTAGTTTGGCTCATGCCACTCCTGAAATTGACCTTCACTTATTAAAATTTATTGGGACAAAAAATTTTAATATTAGGAAAGGACCTGATAGGTTTCTAAAGGCCTGTCAAGATAAATTGTTGGATACTCTGGGGCCAGTTACTAAATTATTAGAATTGTCTGAGGACGCAATTTCTAAGGTGTCTCAGGTTGACCCTTCAGTGATTAAACAGTGGGTTCAACGTTTAGTGTATTTAATTGGTGATTCCAATCTGCTTTATCCTGTCAAAGAAGAAGAATTCTACTGAGGAAGATTGATCCCAAATTGTCAGACTTTGCACTCAAAGAGATGGGAAAAAAGGCTAAAGGTTTTTTATTTCGAGATGCAGGACTAAAAGAATTGTCCAATTATGTTTCTTCTCTAAATTCTCTTAATAAAATTAAAACTCAAAGAAAATATTTAATCAAAACAACAGAGTTTTTGACAGGGCCGGGAAAGGAAGGGGCCGCTTTCCTGGCCGCTCATCATTTTCCTCAAGGCCTTTCTTCCAGAACAACCCAGTGCCACCAACACCATTCAACAACTTCTTTCCTACAAGAGGTAGAAAATGGCCATCCCGATCATTCAGAGGGAGACCGTCTAGAAGACCTTTCTCAAGTAAGTTTGAACATTTATCATTCCATACCTTTTTCCCCTCAAAAAGTAGGCAGCAGACTTGCCCTATTTATCCACAATTGGGAGAGTATAACACAAGACCCATGGGTGCTTCAATCAGTATCAGGTCTCCATCTAAATTTCATTTCAATCCCCTATCAATCTTGCTTTCCAAATCCAATTTTCTTCTCCCTTTCAGACTATCTTCTTCTAGACCAAGAGATATCAGATTTAGTCAAAAAACAAGCTATAGAATTAGCCCCATCAGAAAAAGATTCTTTCATCAGCAACATGTTTCTGGTCAAAAAGAAAGAAGGCTCTTTTCGTCCTGTTATAAACCTAAGAAATCTAAATTTCCATCTAGAGTACAACCATTTCAAAATGGAGGGAATTCATCTCCTCAGAGACTGTCTCCTTCCCAACGATTGGTTAGTCCGTCTAGATTTAAAAGATGCTTATCTTTCTATTCCCATTCATCATTCTTTCAGAAATTTTTTGAGATTTCTTTGGAAAAACAACTTTTGGCAATTTGCATGCCTTCCTTCTGGACTTTCTTCCGCACCTTTACAAAGATACTTCGCCCTGTAGTTGCTTGGCTCCGAATGAGGGGTGTTCGTCTTATAATCTATTTGGACGATATCCTTATCATGCATCAAGAGCATCATTGTTTGATTTCTCATCTCAACCTAACTATAAATCTCCTTCAGAACTAAGGATTTGTTATCAAATCAGAGATCAATCTTTCCCAGTCTCTAAAATTTCTTGGATTTCTTATAGACTCCCAATCTGCAACCTTGAGCCTTCCTTCAGACAAAATCAACAAAATAAAGAAAGAAATATCTTATCTGCTCAAGAAACCTCTTTTTCAGATTCGGACTTTAGCCCGTATTATTGGTTTTCTTTCCTCATCTATCCAAGCGATTTTTCCACCTCACCTTCATTACAGGGCTCTTCAAAGATTGAAGACCTTTTATCTTCGACAAGGTTTCTCTTATTTTCACAAGATCTCTTTGTCCAAAGAAGCAAGATCAGAGTTATTATGGTGGTTAGCCAATTTAGAGGCTTGGAATGGGAGAGCCATTTTTGGTTGTTCTCCCAAGATAATTCTGGAATCAGATGACAGCAATTGGGTTGGGGAGCCAGATTGGGTTCTTCCATCACAGGAGGGAAATGGACTTCAGAAGAAAAGAATCTTCATATAAATTGTCTAGAACTTTTAGCAGGTTCTTTTGCTGTCAAGAGCTTTATTCATTCAGATCGTCCCATTTCTGTCTTACTCAAGATAAACAATATTTCTGCTGTCAGGTATCTCAACCATTTAGGAGGTACTACATCAAAAATATTGTCAGACCTAACTTCAGATTTTATCCATTCTTGCTTGGAACAAAACATTCATATTCAAGCAGAGTATATTCCAGGTCAGAACAACATCATGGCAGATTGGGGTTCTCGTCATCTTCAAGACTCCAGCGATTGGAAACTGAATTCCAAAATTTTTCAGATTTTGTTTTACCGCAGAGGTCCTTTTTCCATAGACCTCTTTGCCTCCCGATTGAATCATCAACTGACTCCATATTACAGTTGGAGGCCAGACCCCTTTGCTCTAGCAACGGATGCTTTCCTTCAGGAATGGCCAGAGAGGGGAGCTTATGCATTCCCTCCTTTTTCAATGATTCCACGGACAATATAGTTTGTCAGGAGGAATCTTTTTTCAGTTCTTCTCATAACCCCATGGTGGTCAGCCCAATCCTGGTTTCCAGCTCTTCTAGAGGTGTCTTACCTTCCTCCTCTTCTTCTGCCCCTCCAACAAGATCTTTTGTTGGACCCAACAGGACAACCCCACAACCTTGTGGTTCAAGGATCCCTTCATCTGATTGCCTGGATGATTTCAGGGGTTCCTGGTCGTTCTAAGGTCTTTCGGAAGAGGCTAAATCACTACTCCGAGAATCTTGGGCACCAGGTACCAATAAATTATACAGATATGCATGTCTCAAATGGTCTGATTGGTGCAGTTGCAGAAATTTGGATCCCTTTTCAGTTTCTGTGATTAACTATTTAATCTCTTTGTTTAAATCAGGTCTAGCATATAGATCTATTAATATTGCTCGATCTGCAATATCAGCCAGACACTATCCTATAGCTAATATTCCTATTGGACAGCTGTCTTCTGTCAGAAAGCTTCTTAAGGCCATAAGAGTCAAGAAACCTCCTGTTCCTCGACATTCCTATTTTTGGGACGTAGATTTATTAATTAATCTGTTTAATAATTGGCCTCTTAATAAAGACCTTTCTCTCAAACAGTTGACTTGTAAATTAGACACTTTATTATGTTTACTTTCCTGTAAAAGGGTTTCTAATGTTAGAGCAATAGATTATAATTCCAAGATGTTTACTCCTCAAGGTGTAGATTTTTCTTTATCTAGGAGAACTAAATATCTTTCCTCCTCTATCTTTTATCCTTACTTGTTTGATTATCCTAAATTATGTGTGGTTTCTTGCCTGAAAGAGTATGAATCCAAAACATTACCTTTCAGATTATCTTCTTCCTCATCTCAACTTCTTATTTCTTTTGTTTCTCCTCATCTCTCTGTTTCTACTACAACCATAAGCAGATGGGTTAAGTGGATTATGTCTTTAGCTGGTGTGGAAGACAAATTTTCAGCTCATTCAGTTAGAGGAGCTTCTGCTTCTAAAGCATTTATCAAATCTGCTTCATTTACAAGAAATTCTTAATGCGGCAGACTGGTCCTCCGATTCGGTTTTTCGTCAGTTTTATTTTAAATCGATTTCTTCCATTCAAAATTGTCTTTTATCATAATCATTTTGCTTTAAACTTGCAAAATAGGAGTCTGTGTCCTTGTAATAAAATGACGATTATCCTAACAATTGTGACGGTATAATCTAGATTTTATTAAAGAGACAGAGACGAGTATTTTCCCTCCCTTTTATTATATGTACTTCATTATATTACATACATTTATTCCCTCCCAGTTATTTGTGGGTTTATTATATACTATGTTATTATTATTTATATTTTATCTTTTTCAGCCCAGAATTCTTCAAATCCAGGATTCCAACAATAATCAAGCCTTGGTATCTTATACATTGTCACAGAATTCTTCTATCCTACGGAAAGATTCCAGATCTCTTCAAGAAATTTCCTTTCATCTATGGAATCAACTTCTATCAATCAAGTTTTCTGTTCTCATCACAATACTGTTTTGTATTTTTGCCTGTATATAAGAGTTTGTTTCTTTTTTGTTCCTACTTTCTTTTTGTTATTAGCAGCAAAGTTCAAAGAGGATTAGCTGTTAGGACTGTTACCTCTTATACCTTTGGATGCTATCTTATTGGCTGTTATCTAGTTATATAACCTGTTACTGTGACCTCATTGGTTGAATTTTTCTGTATTATTTATTAAAATTTTTACAGTGCTTTTAATTGCTGTCTGTTCAGTAAATGAAAAGTTATTGCAAAATACTTGTCTCTGTCTCTTTAATAAAATCTAGATTATACCGTGATAATTATTAGGATAATCGTCATTATGGAAGAACATATGGAAACATAAGATTTAGAACACTTTTCTTAAAGGTAAAGAAAACACCAAAGATGTTATTGTTTAAAATGATAGATGATCCCTTTATTACCCATTTCTCAGTTTTGCATAACCAACATGGTTATATTAATATACTTTTTACCTCTGTGATTACCTTATATCTAAGCGTCTGCAGACTACCTCCTTATCTCAGACCTTTGGACAGACTTCCTTTTCAGGCAATTAGTGCTGACTCTTAAAGGGACACTGAACCCAATTTTTTTCTTTCGTGATTTAGATAGAGCATGACATTTTAAGCAACTTTCTTATTTACTCCTATTATCAAATTTTCTTCATTCTCTTGGTATCTTTATTTGAAATGCAAGAATGTAAGTTTAGATGCCAGCCCATTTTTGGGTTGTTCTTGCTGATTGGTGGATAAATTAATCCACCAATAAAAAAGTGCTGTCCAGAGATAATAGGAGTAAATTAGAAAGTTGCTTAAAATTGCATTCTCTATCTGAATCACAAAAGAAAAAATTTGGGTTCAGTGTCCCTTTAAAAAACTCCATGGGTGTGAGCACAATGTTATGTATATGGCACACATGAACTAAAGCCCCCTAGATGTGAAAAACTGACAAATGCATTCAGATAAGAGGCGGACTTCAATGATTTAGAAATTAGCATATGAGCTTACCTAGGTTTAGTTTTCAAATAAGAATACCAAGAGAACAAAGTAAATTTGGTGATAAAAGTAAATTGGAAAGTTGTTTAAAATTACATGCCCTATCTGATCCATGAAAGTTTAATTTGGACTTTACTGTTCCTTTAATTGTGAAAACATCATGACATATTATTGACATTATAATCAATAAACTAACCCAATCCCATTATTTTAATCTGTAACCTTTAATCCAAAAATCCTTATTTGTTGTTGCATTTCCATTCAGTGGACATTAATGTCAAAATTAAATTTTCATGGTTCAGATACAGGACACAATGTATCGTGAGCAATATATATATATATATATATATATATATATAATATTATTGCAAACACTGCAGTTATATATAAAGAAGTGATTTTTTAACACATTTCCAATTTACTTCTATTATCTCATTTGGTTTGTTCTCTTGGTATACTTTGTTGAAAATAATACCTAAGTTGACTCAGGAGCTGCTGATTGGTGGCTTCCCATATATGCCTATTGTTATTGGCTCACCCAATGTGTTCAGCTAACTCCCAGTAGTGCATTGCTGCTTTTTCAATAAAAGTTACCAAGAGCATGAAGCAAATTAGATAATAGGAGTAATTTGTAAAGCTGTTTAAAACTGTATACTCTATCTAAAATCATTAAATAAAAAACTGGGGTTTGATGCCTCTTTAAGATTTGGCCACACTCCTGAGCCTATCTAGGTATTCTTCCATGAAAAGGAGATACATTTTACAATAGAATAACAAAAGCAAGCGTTTACTTTGGGAAGCTTTTTTGTACTGTCTATTGTACTGTCTGTTTAAATCATGGTACTTTAATCTTTGCTTCCATGTCCGTTTAAAGAGACATTCATCCTTACATTTTAATTTTTTTAACAACTTTCATAAGTACTTCTATTATTTAATTTGCTTAATTATTTTAATATCCATTGTTGTAGGAGCAGCAATGCACTACTGGGAGTGGATGAGCTAATGACAAGAGTATATATGTGCAGCCACCAATTAGCAACTTGCTACCACTAGTGCATTATTGTTTACAATTGAATGTAACATTACTGTCCCTTTAAATGACCAATTTTAAATGATATTTTGGACAACTTGAGCATTATATGAAAATAAATATAATATCACTTATTGACAGTAGATTAATGCAGCTGGCAGACATTAAATAGCCAAACTTCAGAAAAGCTGATGACCATGAAACATTTCACAGCACAAACCCTCTCCAGGAAACATTTCTCAAGTAGCACAGGGATTATACAACTCAGCTGAATATCCATTTTGTTTTACATGCTGCGGAGATATCTATCAGCACTTAAATCCTATTAATATATAGGAAAAAGCAGCTGCAACAGGTGTGGGACTTTAGAGCCATTACTTTTAATCTAAAGTAACTTTATCTAAACTTAAACTATAACCACTAATAGAATGTTAATTAACAAGGAATCTATTTTCTCTGCAATGTCATTAAAATTTCTTCTACAACAAGACAACCAATTAGAATCTTTTTCTTTTTTTTGTAACCAGACTGCCAGACTGTTTAACCTTTGTATATATTGCCAAATGATAATTACGATACCCTGTAATGCAGTTCAGATGGAAGAGTTTTAAATCAGAACACTTTAAGGTTATTGCAGGATTTATAGACAGTATAAGAAACATTTTACAATAAAAAAGTAAATAAGTAACATACAGAACAGGGCTGTTTAGTCCAATGAAAGTCTTTTGTTTTTGTGGTTTGTCACAGTGCTCTACTCATGCATGTGCTAAGCATAAGAAAATACGAACGAGCATGTGTAAGAGATTTTTAACAGATACTGAAATTCTTGTCTTAAAGAGACATGAAATTCAAAATTAAGCATTTATGATCCAGATAGACTGGCACTGGTTTTCAAACCTGTCCTCAGGCTCCCTAACAGGCCAAATTTTGAGGATATCTGAACTGGCGCACAGGTGAAATAATCAGCTGATTAGTAAACATGGTAACTTGAAGATTTTATAAATTATATTGAATCTAGCAGGGTTTGCATTCTGGTAAACAACCCATATCCACAAATATCGAAAGCTAATAGGCAGAGAAAGAGAATTCCCAAAGTCAATATTAATTCTATATCTAAGCACAAATCCAGGTAGTAATGCTGGGTTATCATTTTATATGGCTTATTCCTGTTTTACTTGTTTAAATCGATCCTCTAACAATGTTCTTTGCTCCTTGTCCTGTATAGAATAAAAGATATCCAAAAAACAAGTCAGTTTCCATTGATTGGGGTGCTTAGGTATATATATATATATATATATATATATATATATATATATATATATATATAGTGAATCTCCAAGAAGTAAGGGCACTCACAGGACTTGAAAATAGTAGAAATACACTTTTATTCCTTTATTTTAACATAAATATATGTCGACGCTTCGGCTAAACAGATAGCCATTTTCAAGAGAATCTAAAAACATGGGGCGAGATTACATATACGGCACAAGCTTCAGCGCAACTGCTGAAACCCGCGCTGCCCGTAATTTCACCTCGCATATTAGGGTATGACATATACGGCGCCGGCATTTCATAAAGTGCTGTAAGTCGGATAAACTAGCGATGGCTAGAAATGTGTGTAAATACAGATTTCTGGAGTCGCCAGTGACTTATGGCTCTTTAGAAACTACCGGCGCCTAGGAAAATTTAAAAAAATATCAAATCGCCCGTAAAAGTCTAACCTGCCTCCTAAAAATAAAGCTAATACGTAAAACCCCTATATCCACAAACTCTCCACATCGCAACTAACAATAAATGTATTAACCCCTAAACCGACAACCCCCCACAACGCAATATGCCTAATTAAACTATTAACCCCTAATCCGCCATTCACCCACATCGCGATCTACCTAGTAAAAGTATTAACACCTAAACCTGCCAACCCCAACATCGCAATCTACCTAATAAATGTATTAACCCCTAATCTGCCATTAACCCACATTGCAAAGTACCTATTAAAACTATTAACCCTTAATCCACCATTAACCCAAATTGCAACAAATCTTATAAATCTATTAACCCCTAATCCGCCATACCCTCACAAAGCAAGTACCCTAAATAACCTATTAACCTTTAATCCGCCAAACCCCTACAACGCAATTAACTCATTTAATTACTAACCCCCCTAACCTAACACCCAATAAATTAATGCCAAATTACATAAAATAATAAAATACTAAATTATAATTAAAATAAAAAATCCTAACAGTACTTAGAAAAATAAACCTAAGATTAAATTAAAAATAAAATAATCTAAAATTACCAAAAATAAAAAGTCTAACATTACAGAAAAAAATAAACAAAATTATCCAAAATAAAAAAAATTAAACCTAATCCCTATGAAAATAAAAAAGCCCCCCCAAATAAAAACACCCCCTAATCTAATGCAAAACTAAAAATAGCCCTTAAAAAGGCTTTTTGTAGGGCATTGCAGGACCAAGCAGGCATTCCTATTGGCTAATTTGAATTTCAAGAATCAAATCAGCCAATAGGAATGCAAGAGACGCCATATTTAAAAGCTTACCTTGAATTCACTATTCAGTGATCGTACGAAGAAGATCCTCCACGCTCCATGGCTCCACGGTCGCCGGTCCTGTTCCGTGCCGGCTTGTTCCTGGATGAAGAAGCAAGTGGTCCCAGATTGGAAGAAGATGTCGGCAGCATGGAAGAGGACTTTAGTGCCTAGAACAGGACCTTCTCTGCCGGACTTCAGGAATGGTGAGTACCTATTTGGGGGTTAGACTTAGGCTTTTTTTTGGGGGGGTGGGGGTTAGATTAGGGTAGTAAAAGAGCTGAAAGCCCTTTTAAGGGCAATGGGTAGTTTAGGATTTTTTAGTGTTAGGTTTTTTTATTTTGAGGGGTTTGTTGGGTGGTGGCTTTAACTGTTAGAGGGGGGAATTAGTATTTTTTAAGGTAAAAGAGCTGTTTAACTTAGGGTAATGCCCTACAAAAGGCCATTTTAAGGGATATTGGTAGTTTAGTATTAGATTAGGGGGTGTTTTTATTTGGGGGGGGGGGCTTTTTTATTTTCACAGGCATCAAATGTTAGACTTTTTTTAATTTTTTGTAATCTTAGTTTAATTTTATTTTTTATTTTTAAGTAATGTTAGCTTTCTTATTTTAATTGTGGGTTAATTAAGGGGGTGTTAGGTTAAGGGTCTTAGTAATTTAATTAGTTATTTGCATTGTGGGGGTTTGGGGGATTAGGGGTTAGTAGATTTATTAGGATTATTGTGTTGTGTGGGTTTAGCGGATTAGGGGTTAATAGTTTTATTAGGTTTATTGCATTGTGGGTTAATGGCAGATTAGAGGTTAATAGTTTTATTAGGTTTATTGTGATGTGGGTTAATAGTAGATTAGTGGTTAATAAATGTATTAGGTTTATTGCGATGTGAGTTAATGGCAGATTAGGGGTTAATAGTTTTATTAGGTTTATTGTGATGTGGGTTAATGGCAGATTAGAGGTTAATAGTTTTATTAGGTTTATTGTGATGTGGGTTAATAGCAGATTAGTGGTTAATAAATGTATTAGGTTTATTGCGATGTGAGTTAATGGCAGATTAGGGGTTAATAGTTTTATTAGGTTTATTGTGAAGTGGGTTAATGGCAGATTAGTGGTTAATAAATGTATAAGGTTTATTGCGATGTGGGTTACTGGCGGATTAGGAGTTAATACATTTATTAGGTTTATTGTGATGTGGGGGTTAGCGGATTAGGGGTTAATATAGTTTATTAGTTATTGCGGTGGGGGTTGGAGGTTGACAGGTAGATAGATATTGTGCATGCGTTAGTTAATATTTTCAGGCAGATACGGAAGTTACGGTGCTCATATTTTCAGCATAAGGCTTGCTACGCCTCCCTATGTGTGGCGAGGTGAAAATGGAGTAAAATTTCTGAATATGTGATACCAATTTGTGACGTGGTTCTATGTTAGCTTATGGGAGTAAAAATTGAGGACGACGGGTGAAATATACGCACTGTATATATGATGCACCGCCGGTGTTGCCAGCTTATGTAATCTTGCCCCTGATATATACAACACAAATATTTAATATATAAAAATTGCATTAAACAAACAACAATTACATACTGTGACCCATAATGTTTTGGACAAGACAACTCCCACCATGGTGCTCCCAATACTACAATGTTAAAAAATTAACAATAAATCAGTTCCCCTAGAGAGAATTTAAACCATTGCTGTTAAGTCATGCATACAAAAAAATGGTATATACAATGTATTTATGTATGGCAAATAACATTGCCTATTCAGATACAATGTATCCTGAATGCGTGTGTATACAAACCATTATTGTTTTAAAAGCGTTATGTAGTTTAAATAGCTTAAGCCTGCTTGTTAGAAAAACCCATATTATCTGCTGCCAAAAGCGTGTTAATCAAATTTAAACAACGCCTTGTAAGATGTAATTGTCAACAACTCACTATTGTATAAAAGAGCTAAACAGTGTTGTGTCCTAAGCCAGCTTGCTACGAAACATACATAGTAATTTCTACTATCAAGAGTATATCCATAGTAAGCCTAGAACCCTCCTTTGAACGTCATTTTAACTGCATACCTGAATCAATTTTAGCAGTGCTCGGCATCTCAAAATGCCATTCTGTGACGATATGAAAGCATGTAAACAAATTAGCCCTTTTAAACACACCCGCCAAAAGACTATTGGCCGTAATGTCACGTATGATGTGGTCAGGGGCGGAGCTTAACCATGCTCACTATAACTGATTGGACTAGCCCGAAACTCAGAAGCCTGTCAACAGTATCAAAGGCTGTAGGCAGATTAAGGAGGATAAGCAGAGAGAAGTGGCCTTTTGATTTTGCTGTAAGTAGGTCTTTGGTAACCTTAACGATGACTGTCTTTGTGGAGTGATGGGGACAAAATCCAGATTGCAGTGGGTCAAGGAGGGAGTTTAATGTAAGGAAATGGGATAGCTGTGCATAAACTAGCTTTTCAAGAAGCTTTGAGGCAAGAGGGAGGAGGGAAATAGGGTGGTAGTTGGATGGGGAGGTTGGATCAGTGGAAGGTTTTTTGAGGATAGGTGTGACCAGTGCATGTTTCAGAGATGAGGGAAATATACCGGTGCTGAGGGAGAGGTTGAAAATGTGTGTGAGTATAGGGGTAAAGGTAGAAGAGAGGGAGGGGAGTAGCTGTGAGGGGATAGGGTCAAGGGGACAGTTAGTAAGGTGGGAGCGCAGTATAAGTGCAGAAACTTCTTCCTCAGTAACAGGGGAGAAAGAACTAAGTTTATGGCTATGTGGGTTGTGGTTGATTGTGACTGTTTGAGGGGGTAAGAGAATGGAATTATTTTAAGATCTGATTTTGTTTCTGATGGAGTCGATTTTGTTACTGAAGTGGCTGGCAAAATCTTGAGCTGACAGATAAGTATTAGGATGTGGGGGTGGGCGGAGAAGAGTATTGAAAGTGGAGAACAGACGTTTTGGGTTTGAAGAAAGAGTAGAGATAAGAGAAGAGAAGTAATGTTTCTTATAGAGATTAAGGGCAGAATAGTAGGCGTTCAAGATGAATTTGTAATGAAGAAAATCAGCTGAACTCCGAGATTTTCTCCAGTGCCACTCAGCAGTACGGGAACATTTGCGAAGGTACCGTGTCAGAGGAGTATGCCAGGGCTAAGGATGAGTGTGTGATTTCTGAGCTATGGTAAGAGGGGCCAGATTGTGAAGGACAGGGTGGAATTATAGAGGCAAATAGATTGGCAAGGGCAGGAAAAGGAGGAGAAGGATGAGATGAGAGGTTCGAGGGAATTAGCAAGCTGTTGCTGATCTAATGACATAATGCTTCTGTGAAGTTTGGTGTGAGGAGTAGAAGGAGGGAGAGTTGCAGGGAAGGATGATATGTTGCAAGTGAGGAGATGATGGTCAGAAAGAGGAAAAGGGGAGTTTGTGAAGTTTGAAATAGTGCATCAATAGTTAAAGATCAGTTAAAGGGTGTGACTGTCTTTGTGAGTGGGAGAATCAGTCCATTGTGACAAACCGAAAGAAGAAGTGAGTTGCAGAAGTTGTTTTGCAGAGGAGGCAGTGGGATTGTCAAAAGGGATGTTGAAGTCGCTAAAAGACTGAGGGCAGGGGTGTCTGAGGAAAGGAAGTAAGGTAGCCAGGCAGCCAAGTGATCTAGAAATTGAGTTGAGGAGCCAGGGGGTCGGTATATGACTGCAACACGCATAGAGAGAGGAGAGAATAAGCAAATCATGTGGGTTTCAAATGAGGAAAATGTGAGGGAAGAGATGTGTTGTATTTGTTGAAAGGTGCAAAGAGAGGAAAGTAAAATACAACACCTATGAATACAACACCTATGTCAAACACAAAAATGATAAAACTATCAACAACATGAATACATCTAAATAGATTACTCGATTGTAACTTTAGTACAACACTTTGGTAAAGTGGAAGTTAAATGCAGGAAACTACTTAATAACAAAAGGCTCAAACTTGAATGGTAAAAAAGGCAATATTCAGAATTAGTCCCATAAAACAATATGAGCTATACATGCCTCATAATATACATGAACAAAGTGTAAACAATGATATGATGTGTTTAAAAGGGCTCATTTGTTTACATGCTTTCATATTGTCACAGAATGGCGTTTTGAGACGCTGAGCACTGTTAAAATTAATTCAGGTAGGCATGCAAGATGTAGTTCAAGGGGGTTCTGGGCTTACTGTGGATATACTCTTGATAGTAGAAATTACTATGCACGTTTCGCAGCAAGCTGGATTAGAACACAACCCTTTTTAGCTCTTTTTATACAATAGTGAGTTGTTGACAATTACATTTTACAAGGCGCTGTTTAAATTTGATTAACACGCTTTTGGCAGCAGATAATATTATGAGTTTTTCTAACAAGCAGGCTTAAGCTATTTAAACTACATAATGCTTTTTAAACAATAATGGTTTGTATACACATACATTCAGGATACATTGTATATACCATTTTTTTTGTATGTATGACTTAACAGCAATGGTTCAAATTCTCTCTAGGGGAACTGATTTATGGTTCAATTTTTAACATTGTAGTATCAGGAGCACCATGGTGGGAGTTGCCTTGTCCAAAATATTATGGGTCACAGTATGTAATTGTTGTTTGTGTCATGCAATTTTTATATATTAAATATTTGTTTTGTATATATCATGTTTTTAGATTGTCTTGAAAAAGGCTGTTTAGCCAAAACGTTGACTGACATATTTGTGTTGAAATAAAGTAATAACATAAATTATGCTTACCTGATAATTTCATTTTCTTCTGATGGGAAGAGTCCAGAGCTGCATTCATTACTTTTGGGAAATACAGAACCTGGCCACCAGGAGGAGGCAGACACACCCCAGCCAGAGGCTAAAATACCTCCCCCACTTCCCTCATCCCCCAGTCATTCTGCCAAGGGAACAAGGAACAGTAGGAGAAATATCAGGGTGAAAAAAGGTGCCAGGAGAACAAAAAAAATTACCGCCGCCTCATAGATAAAGACACGGACGGGAGCTGTGGACTCTTCCCATCAGAAGAAAATGAAATTATCAGGTAAGCATAATTTATGTTTTTCTTCTTAAACGGGAAGAGTCCACAGCTGCATTCATTACTTTTGGGAAAACAATACCCAAGCTAGAGGACACTGAATGCAAACAATGGGTGGGTACAAAAGACGGCCCCTTTTAAAGGCACCACAGCCTGAATTACTCGACACCCTAAAAAAATATAAACAACACGTGTGAAAACCCGAAGCCCAGGTAACTGCACATTAGTTACACCGCCATCAAGACAAACTAGAGACCACCCAGTCCCAGAGTTCGTCAAGCCTACACAGCCACCAAGGAGTCAGCCCCGTGGGTCACGACTCCCATGAAGGTACCCGGCCAACAGATAAGGACCGCTATCTGCCCCCAAAAAGGAGAACAGATGCCTAGGAAAAATCCAAAGGATAAATCCACCCGGCTCAACAAACATAGAACAACCCAAGGTTGTCTTACGACAGTAGCGCCCAGGAAGACGAACACCCTAGAAACCCAAGGACCAAATAAAAGTGATCCATACACAGGGAAACACATCCCAAAAAGGACTTGAGGGACACCCTCATATCCCTGATCCAGTCACATACCATAAGGTACTCCAGAAAAACAAGAGTTCCCTGTTGCCTCGTATCAGATTGAAACCTGCAGGCTAGGCCCGCCGGGACAGCGGCAATAGGATAACTATCCCAGCAGTTAGGAAAGAGCTCTCCAAGAGAACATCAAACCGTCTGAACAGGAACTCGCAATGACCAGCTCCCATGTAGGAAAGCTGACTCAACCATTGCGAAACCCAAACCTTGTATCTCTATTTTCTAATAGAAGTTCTTTAAAGACAAGCCTATTTGTGAACAGTGATGTTTGGAACTTTTGCATATATTTTATAACTCATCACTTATTAGTTTCAAGATATATAATTAAAATCGCATTTTAGAAGATAAGTTGAGGCAACTTTCACTTAAGAAAATTAATTTCACACAATGTTCTTGATTGTCAATGAAAATCTCTCCAAAACATAAACAAGGTTTATATAATAAATAAAAAAAACACATAAATTATGCTTACCTGATAATTTTCTTTTTCTGATGGAAAGAGTCCACAGCTGCATTCATTACTTTTGGGAAATAAGAACCTGGCCACCAGGTGGAGGCAAAGACACCCCAGCCAAAGGCTTAAATACTCCTCCCATTCCCCTCATCCTCCAGTCATTCTGCAGAGGAACAAGGAACAGTAGAAGAAATTTTCAAGGTGAAAGGTGCTAGAAGAATAAAAAATAAAGACGCCCCACATAAAAATTACGGGTGGGGAGCTGTGGACTCTTTCCATCAGAAGAAAAGAAAATTATCAGGTAAACATAATTTATGTTTTTCTTCTTAAATGGAAAGAGTCCACAGCTGCATTCATTACTTTTGGGAAAACAATACCCAAGCTATAGAGGACACTGAATGCTGGGAGGGTACATTAGGCGGCCCATTCTGAGGGCACCAAGCCTGAAAACCACTGCCCACAAAAAACCCAGCTTCGTATGAAGCCAAGAAAAATTTGAAAGAAAAGCCACAAGAACACTGACCCGCAGGTAGTCCAGAGTCAAGTGAGAGACTGCAAAATCTGATTCAACTGAGCCAACAGGCCTCCAGGAGACACCATCGTCCAACAGTCTGTTCCTCCTCACTCACCCCTCACTAAAGAAGGGAACACTAGACTAAACTCCCAAAGGGAGAGGGTAAGGAGAACCGAAGTAAAAAAAAAACAAAAGGCCACAAAATTCATAAAAGGAACCCCCCCCCCCCCCGAGTGAGCCCATCTCACAAAGACCCAAATGGGTCCCGACAAACAAGGGGAGACTACGCCTAGACCAGGGAACCGGAGGTATAGGACCAGGCATAGAGACTAGGGTTGCACCGATACCATTTTTTTAAGACCGAGTACAAGTACCGATACTTTTTTTCAGGTACTCGCCGATACCAATTACCGATACTTTTTTTGTCATGTGACAGTTTCCCAAGAGCAATACAGAGACTAATGATTTAGCTACTCTCACAGAAACACACACTCTCACACAGACACACACACTCTCACACAGACACACTCTCTCTCACACAGACACACACACTCTCTCACACAGACACACACACTCTCTCACACAGACACACACACTCTCTCACACAGACACACTTTGTTGAAGGAACAGCAATGCACTACTGGGGGCTAGCTCAACAAGTTAAGTGAGCAAATGACAGGATGAATATATGTGCAGCCACCATCAGCTAGCTCCCAGTAGCGTATTTCTGCTAGTGAACATATAAAAATATGTGTTTCAACAAAGAATACCAAAAACACAAGTCTTTCTGAATAATTTTGACTTTACTGTCCCTTTTATCAGTGTATAAAATTCAGAAGGAGTTTGCTTGGAATAAAATATGTGAGAGGATTGAAGAGGTACTGCCAATGCCTAAGCATGCTAGGGTTGAAGAATCCAAGCATGCTACCGTGACACAATATAATAAATCAGCTACAAAATCATGATTTACACTGAAAGGGACGTAGAAGTCTCTAAAAAAAAAAATAGCTTAATTTTATGATATAAAATCCTGTCCAGAAAGCCAATAATAAAAATGTATTCATGTACAATGTATTAAGTTCTACACAAGTACACATGCCCAGCTTCACAAATTCAAAGGTTGATTTTACCAGTTTTTGTAAGGGTAGTTGTTCCCTTTGAAAACCAGAAGGTTTTCAAAAATGAACATTTATAGGATCATGAGAAATGAATTTGCTCTTAAAAAGAGTATCTTTGCTCCAAAAGAGAGACATGTTAGAGGTGAAATATTTTTTAACAGGCAAATTAACACATTGCATCACAAAATTAAACAGGGCCATAAATATTAAGAATTACTATAGGGAAAATTGCTTGTTTCAAAATTACTGAATTTAAATTTGATCTGTATACCTTACAGAGCTAAATATATTTAGAAAAAATGGTCTATTTACCAGTCCATAACCATATTTTACAAAATGTATAAAATATAAATAAAACATATAAAACAGTGGCCTGAAAAGCACTGCAGCATTCTGGAAGTGGAACTTTGACTTCATACATTTAATTTAGCTTTTATTTTATTTGATAAGCAAAAAAACAAACCGTTTTTGTTTAAAAATAAAATGCTCTAAGCAAAGAGACCTTTTTATTTAATACTTAGCTACAGTCTCCTTTTTTAGCTTGTGCCATATTTTGACATGTATGAAAAACGTATGTAACGTTTTGTAGATAACTTGCTGCCAAAAATCTTATATCACTGACACTGATATAAATATGCAATTGCTTTGAATATGAAACAAGCAATACAATTATGCCCAATTTTAAGATTATGCATATACTGATCATCATTATAGATCAGCTTACCTCAAACCTCCACACGCCGTCGCTCTATTGTGCTCTCTCACTGGGTCCGCCCACCCCCTGTAGCGTGTTCCCCTGAAACAATTTGTGTTCGCGTGGCAGCGTGTCTATACTAAGGGCAGAAGTAAAGGCAAAAGCTCCCTTGCGTCACGTCCCTCCTAACTTCAAAGCAGCTCCAAAAGTATCGGTAGAGGTATCGGAGCATTTTGCATGAGTACAAGTACTTGTGCAAATGCTAAGTATCGGCACCGATACCGATACTAGTATCGGTATCAGTGCATCCCTAATAGAGACAGAGAAAATTTTCTCTCAAACGTTGTGCAAAAGCACCAAGGAAAACAGAAGACAGAGTCCTCACATAGTCCTAAACTTGGAACACTAAAGAATTCCACTACAAAAAAAGTGTAACAGACCCAGGCAAAAAACCTTGAGTCAAGAACACGCTCCCATCCTCAGGATGACACAGGGAATACTTGCTGAGAGCAAAAGCGGCCAGTCAAATAACAGATTGCAAAAGACCACTCCCAGACAGAGGGCACCCTCCAGGCAATCCAAGTCGCTAGACCTACCCACAGGTCTTCCAAAAAAAAAGGAGGAATCATAACCTCCACAAGGTCCCCCAAGAAGAGAAGTGACACCCCGAACCCGAGGAGGAGCAATCCTCTGCTTGTAAGCGAAGGGAGCAAGTTAGCTACTATGCAAGTGTGGCTAATCCCCATTTCATCAACTTCGAAAGAAGGAAAGGCTGAGTAGACCTCACCAGGGAACGAACTAGCAACCCACGGTCTGCTACAGTACAGAGTAGCCACAGAACATTAGTATGCTAAGATAGCTGTCCAGCTAGCCCACATAGATTCAGAAGATGACAACGTCTCTCAAAGCCCACTCCCAGCCGTGTGTTAGCCCCAGCAACGGCAGGTCTGAAACAGGGGAACAGAATCTCCCTAAAAGCAGCTCAAAAACGAGTGGAAGAATGGCCACAGCCAGTTCAACAGAACACGGGTGCAACCCGACTTCTTAGAACAGACAATAGGGCTGTAGACCCAAAGGATCTAGCAAAAAAACAGAATTTATGCTTACCTGATAAATTTCTTTCTCTTGTGATGTATCGAGTCCACGGATTCATCCATACTTATGGGATATTCTCCTTCCCAACAGGAAGTGGCAGAGAGAGCACCCACAGCAGAGCTGTCCATATAGCTCCTCCCTTAGCTCCACCCCCCAGTCATTCGACCGAAGGCTAGGAAGAAAAAAGAGAAACTATAGGGTGCAGTGGTGACTGAAGTTTTTTAAATAAAAATATACTACCTGTCTTAAATAGACAGGGCGGGCCGTGAACTCGATACATCACAAGAGAAAGAAATTTATCAGGTAAACATAAATTCTGTTTTCTCTTGTAAGATGTATCGAGTCCACGGATTCATCCATACTTATGGGATACCAATACCAAAGCTTTAGGACACGGATGAAAGGAGGGACAAGACAGGTACCTTTAATGGAAGGCACCACTGCTTGTAGAACCTTTCTCCCAAAAATAGCCTCCGAAGAAGCAAAAATATCAAATTTGTCAAATTTGGAAAAAGTATGAAGCGAAGACCAAGTCGCCGCCTTACAAATCTGTTCAACAGAAGCCTCATTTTTAAAAGCCCATGTAGAAGCCACTGCTCTAGTAGAATGAGCAGTAATTCTTTCAGGAGGCTGCTGGCCAGCAGTCTCATAAGCCAAATGGATGAAGCTTTTCAGCCAAAAGGAAAGAGAGGTAGCCGTAGCCTTTTGACCTCTCAGTTTACCAGAATAAACAACAAACAATGAAGATGTTTGACGGAAATATTTAGTTGCTTGTAAGTAGAACTTTTAAAGCACGAACCACATCAAGATTGTGCAACAGACGTTCCTTCTTTGATGAAGGATTAGGACACAGAGAAGGAGCAACAATCTCCTGATTGATATTCCTATTAGAAACAACCTTAGGAAGAAACCCAGGTTTGGTACGCAAAACCACCTTATCTGCATGGAAAACTAGGTAAGGTGAGTCACACTGTAAAGCAGATAACTCAGAAACTCTTCGAGCCGAAGAGATAACTACTAAAAACAAAACTTTCCAAGATAGAAACTTAATATCTATGGAATGCATAGGTTCAAACGGAACCCCTTGAAGAACATTAATAACCAAATTTAGGCTCCATGGTGGAGCAACAGGTTTAAATACAGACTTGATCCTGACCAAGGCCTGACTAAATGCTTGAACGTCTGGGACATCTGCCAGACGTTTGTGTAAAAGAATAGACAAAGCAGATATTTGTCCTTTTAAGGAACTAACTGATAATCCCTTCTCCAATCCTTCTTGGAGAAAGGACAAAATTCTAGGAATCCTAATCTTACACCATGAGTAACCCTTGGATTCACACCAACAAAGATATCTGCGCCAAATCTTATGATAGATTTTCCAGGTGACAGGCTTTCTAACCTGAATCAGGGTATCAATGACCGACTCAGAGAAACCACGCTTTGATAGAATCAGGTGTTCAGTCTCCAAGCAGTCAGACCCAGAGAAGTTAGATTTGGATGCTTGAATGGACCTTGGATTAGAAGGTCCTGCCTCATTGGCAGAGTCCACAGTGGAACAGATGACATGTCCACCAGGTCTGCATACCAAGTCCTGCGTGGCCACGCAGGCGCTATCAGAATCACTGAAGCTCTCTCCTGCTTGATTCTGGCAACCAGACGTGGGAGGAGAGGAAACGGTGCAAATACATAAGCCAGATTGAAGGACCAGGGCACTGCTAGAGCATCTATCAGTACCGCCTGGGGATCCCGGGACATGGACCCGTAACAAGGAAGTTTGGCGTTCTGTCGGGACGCCATCAGATCCAATTCTGGTGTGCCCCATAGCTGAGTCAGCTGGGCAAATACCTCCGGATGGAGCTCCCACTCCCCCGGATGAAAAGTCTGACGACTTAGGAAATCCGCCTCCCAGTTCTCTACCCCTGGGATATGGATTGCTGAGAGATGGCGAGTGATCCTCCACCCATCGTATTATTTTGGTTACCTCCATCATCGCTAGAGTTCCTCCTTGATGATTGATATAGGCTACAGTCGTGATGTTGTCCGACAGAAATCTGATGAATTTGGCCGCAGCTAGCTGAAGCCATGCCTGAAGCACATTGAATATCGCTCTTAGTTCTAGAATGTTTATCAGGAGGAGAGATTCCTCCCGAGACCATAAGCCCTGTGCTTTGAGGGATTTCCAGACTGCACCCCAGCCTATGAGCCACTCTGGCCTGCGGAAACACATTTCCTGAGACAGGTGGTCCTGAGACAACCACCAGAGAAGAGAATCTCTGGTCTCTTGGTCCAGATGCAGTTGAGGAGATAAATCTGCATAATCCCCATTCCACTGTTTGAGCATGCATAGTTGCAGTGGTCTGAGGTGTAGGTTGGCATAAGGAACTATGTCCATTGCCGCTACCATGAGTCCGATTACCTCCATACACTGAGCCACTGATGGCCGAGGAATGGAATGAAGAGCTCGGCAAGTGATTAAAAGTTTTGATTTTCTGACCTCCGTCAGAAATATTTTAATTTCTATCAGAGTCCCTAGGAAGGAAACTCCTGTGAGAGGGACGAGAGAACTCTTTTTTATGTTCACCTTCCATCCGTGAGATCTCAGAAAAGCCAACACGATGTCCGTGTGAGACTTGGCTAGCTGGAAAGTCGACGCCTGAATTAAGATGTCGCCTAGATAAGGCGCCACTGCTATACCCCGCGGTCTTAGAACCGCCAAAAGGGACCCTAGCACCTTTGTGAAAATTCTGGGAGCCGTGGCCAACCCAAAAGGAAGGGCCACAAACTGGTAATGCCTGTCCAGAAAAGCGAATCTAAGGAATTGATGATGATCTCTGTGAATAGGGATGTGTAGATACTCATCCTTTAAATCCACGGTAGTCATATATTGACCCTCCTGGATCAGAGGAAGAATAGTCCGAATAGTCTCCATCTTGAAAGATGGTACTCTGAGGAATTTGTTTAGAATTTTGAGATCCAAGATCGGTCTGAAAGTTCCCTCTTTTTTGGGAACCAAAAACAGGATGGAGTAAAAACCTAGCCCTTGTTCCGCTCTTGGAACTGGGTGGATCACTCCCATGGTACGTAGGTGTTCTACACAGTGTAAGAACGCCTCTCTCTTTGTCTGGTTTGCAGACAATTGAGAAATGTGAAATCTCCCCCTTGGGGGGGAGTCTTTGAAGTGCAGAAGATATCCTTGGGACACAATTTCTAAAGCCCAGGACTCGTGAACATCTCTTGCCCAAGCCTGAGCGAAGAGAGAGAGTCTGCCCCCTACTAGATCTGGTCCCGGATCGGGGGCTACCCCTTCATGCTGTCTTAGAGGCAGCAGCAGGTTTCTTGGCCTGTTTACCTTTGTTCCAAGGCTGGTTAGGTCTCCAGACTGACTTGGATTGGACAGAATTTCCCTCTTGCTTTGCTGCAGGGGAAGCTGAAGCGGGACCTTCAGCTTCCTACCCAAATATTTTGTTTGGTCCTCATCTTATTTGTTTTATCCTGAGGGAGGGCATGGCCTTTCCCTCCAGTAATGTCTGTAATAATTTCTTTCAGTGTAGGCCAGAATAGGGTCTTTCCTTTGAAAGGGATGTTCAAAAATTTAGATTTTGATGACACATCAGCAGACCAGGACTTAAGCCATAACGCCCTGCATGCTAAAATGGCAAAACCTGAATTCTTTGACGCTAATTTAGCCATTTAGAAAGCGGCATTTGTAATGAAAGAATTAGCCAACTTAAGGGCCTTAATTCTATCCATAATATCCTCTAATGGAGTCTCCACCTGGAGAGCCTCTTCTAGAGCCTCAAACCAGAAAGCAGCTGCAGTAGTTACAGGAACAATGCATGCAATAGGTTGGAGAAGAAAACCTTGATTAACAAAAATTTTCTTTAGGAGACCCTCTAATTTTTTATCCATAGGATCTTTGAAAGCACAACTGTCTTCGAAAGGTATAGTTGTACGCTTAGCAAGAGTAGAAATAGCTCCCTCCACCTTAGGAACAGTCTGCCACGAGTCCTGTATGGTGTCAGATATGGGAAACATTTTCTTAAAAACAGGAGGGGGAGCGAACGGAATACCTGGTCTATCCCACTCCTTAGTAGCAATAGTCACAATCCTCTTAGGGACTGGAAAAACATCAGTGTAAACAGGAACCTCTAAGTATCTGTCCATTTTACACAATTTCTCTGGGACCACTATAGCATCACAATCGTCTAGAGTAGCTAATACCTCCTTGAGCAATAAGCGGAGGTGTTCAAGCTTAAATTTAAAGGCCGTCATATCAGAATCTGTCTGAGGGAGCGTCTTTCGTGAATCAGAAATCTCTCCCTCAGATAACAAATCCCTTACCCCTACTTCAGAACATTGTGAGGGTATATCGGATTCGGCTACTAAAGCATCAGACAGCTCAGCATTTGTTCTTAACCCAGAGCTGTCACTCTTTCCTTGTAAACCAGGCAGTTTAGAGAAAACCTCTGTGAGGGGTTTTATTCATAACTATGGCCATGTCTTGTAAAGTAAATGAATTTGACGCATTTGAGGTACTTGGCGTCACTTGTGCGGGCGTTACTGGTTGTGACACTTGGGGAGAGATAGATGCTAAACCCTCATTTCCTTCTAACTGAGAATCATCTATTGCAATATTTTTAAGTGCTAAAATATGCTCTTTATAATATATAGACATATTAGTGCAAGTGGGACACATTCTAAGAGGGGGTTCCACAATGGCTTCTAAATACATAGAACAAGGATTTTCCTTGGTGTCAGACATGTTAAACAGGCTAGTAATGAAACAAACAAGCTTGGAAAACACTTTAATCAAAGAAAATAACACTTTAAACAAAAACGGTACTGTGCCTTTAAGAGAAAAAAAGCTGCACAAACTCTGCAAAACAGTGTAAAAAAGCAGTAAACAAAACTAAATTTTTACAGTAGCATCATAAAGCCTTAGTAACTTTGCACCACTATGCAAATAAACAATTAACCCCTTAATGTAAAAAACGGATTGAAAAAACTTCAAAACCGGTAAAATAACGTTCAGCACCTTGCAACAGCTCTGCTGTGGCGCCTACCTGCCCTTTAGGAACGATTTGTGGGGGGGGAAACCTCTTTACAGCCCTCAAATACAGCAGGAATCTCTGGAGAAGTAGCTGGATTATTATGAGGTAAATAAACTGTGCAACTGAAAATAGGCCTCTCCCACCTCACTCGATGTTATGGGGCCTAAAAAACACCACAGAGTGTTTCTTAAACTAGCCATGTGGGTTAATAACCCTTAAACAAGCCACAAAGACCCCTTAAAGTCCCTCAAAAAACGTTTTATTTGTAATTAAACCAAAACATTTTTTCCTATTAGTGTCACCAGTAACTATGAGCCCTTTATGCAAGCTTGGCTTCCTCTTTTACTGAATACAGCTTACCTTTCCCTCATGGGGATAATGCCAGCCTTTTCTAGAAATAACACAGTCTGTCTAGAAAAAAATAGACTGAACATACCTTAATGCAGTTTAGCCTGCAAACTGTTCCCTCAACTGAAGTTTTCCTGTACTCTTCAGCCCATGTAAGAACAGCAGTGGATCTTAGTTACAAAGTGCTAAGATCATCATCCTCCTTGCAGAAATCTTCATCCCTTTTCTGCCAGAGAGTAAATAGTACACACCGGTACCATTTAAAATAACAAACTTTTGCTTGAGAAAATAAAAACTAACATTTTTGTCACCACACTCCGTTTGCCCTTCCTAGCAGTTAAGCAGGCAGAGAGAATGACTGGGGGGTGGAGCTAAGGGAGGAGCTATATGGACAGCTCTGCTGTGGGTGCTCTCTCTGCCACTTCCTGTTGGGAAGGAGAATATCCTATAAGTATGGATGAATCTGTGGACTCAATACATCTTACAAGAGAAATCCAACTTAGTCTTGACACAGAGCCAACAAGACTCCAAATGGAATGTAACCCATAGAGAAAATCCTTCTCAGCTAGGGAAACTCACAGGTTCCAACTCCTGAACCAGGAGAATCCTTAAGAAAGGACCACATCTCCATAAAAAGGAGACTAAGCTCTCACCCAAGAAGGGGAAAGGGCTAACAGGCAGCACCTTCCATAAGCCACAAAGCCACAGGTTAAAGGAGAGGTCAATCCCCCTTGGAAATGATTCCCCTAAAAACTAGCCTGCTAACATGCAACCAACATGCAATTGTAGCAGCAGTGACACTGCAAGTCCATTCACCTGCGGAGCAGAGATTCAATGGATACTACAGCAAGCTGACTAAGGGAAAGCCGTCTAAGCTGCAACCCAGCCCCAATGAGCAACGACACTCGGAAAACCTGGCCAACCAAGACCAGATCAAGCAATCCAAGGAAAGGACATAACCCAGGTTTCCAGGAACTGGGGAACCCTGAACCAACCCTGAAGCCTAAAGGTCCGGTAACAACCCACAATGAGATCCACAAGGGAAAATGCTGAATGAAACCCAGCAACAGGAAGCCCAAGGGAGAACAGGATCGAACCCCCAACTGTTTAGATAAACAGAACAGACCACAGGGTCTGTGTATTTATATGTGTATATTAGGGCTGCACGATTAATCTTGGTTGCATTTTTAAACCGCGCTTAATCGCAGCTGTTTAAAAATTGCGAGAGTATGCAATTTTTAGCCCTGCCCAGAAGTGACATCACTCGCCCCATGTGAACAGGCTTAGCGGCGACTGAAGAGAAGATCCTGAGAGCACACGAGACGTGTCTCTCGATCTGAGCAGTCAGCATTCCTGGGATGGTCCCGGGGAGGGGGGGCGGGACTGGGAAGGAGGTGTCTCTAGCAGATGATTGGTGGAATTTAGCACCGACACAACACCAGCTTTTTCATTACAGGCGGTGCTGTGGGATCATGATACTTCCTGTTCTGTCCCTACAGTTCCTGTGAGCACCACGTCTTCAC
Source organism: Bombina bombina (assembly GCF_027579735.1). NCBI lineage: Eukaryota > Metazoa > Chordata > Amphibia > Anura > Bombinatoridae > Bombina > Bombina bombina. The sequence goes on along the minus strand of NC_069503.1, from coordinate 284,252,503 downwards.
ATCTAAGGGAAAATATTAACTTGTTCTAATGTTTAAAATGCACTGAGGTCCATGGGAGGCAGCTGAGAAGCTAAAATGCTAATAAAGTACCGCTTTATTATGCACTGTGTTTTAATTTGAAATAGTATTTTCTAAGCTGCCTCCCAGGGACCTTAGTGCATTTTAAACATTAGAACAAGTTAATATTTTCCCTCAGATGTGAAGACGTGGGGCTCACAGGAACTGTAGGGACAGAACAGGAAGTATCATGATCCCACAGCACTGCCTGTATTTAAAAAGCCAGTGTGTGTTGTGTCGGTGCTTAATTCCGATGGGCCACTCTCATGCTACAGTAACACCAGTCCACGTGTGCAAAATTAAGGTGTTATAGTAATTTATAAGAAAATTGTGATTAAATCGCAATCACGTTTTTTTATTAAAAAATCGTGAATCCCCCATCTCGCCCAGCCCTAGTGTATATATGTCTCTCAATACATATATACAATTATCAATGCATAAATATATCTTTATGCACACACATATATATATATATATATATATATATATATATATATACAGTATACACATACATACATACAGATATACATATTTAGACATGTATGTATCTCTATCTTAAAGGGATACTGAACCCAAATTTTTTCTTTCATGATTCTGATAGAGCATGCAATTTTAAGCAACTTTCTAATTTACTCCTATTATTACTTTTTCTTTGTTCTCTTGCTATCTTTATTTGAAAAAAGGCATCTAACCTAAGGCGCCAGCTAATTTTTGGTTCAGACCCTGGACAGTACTTGTTTATTGGTGGGTGAATTTATCCACCCATCAGCAAGAGCAACCCAGGTTGTTCACAAAAAATGGGCCGGCTTCTAAACTTACATTCTGACGCCTCTGTGTTCTTTCTTTTGCAGACCATTTTTGCTTCAGGATTCGACCATCCTTTGATGGAGTGCTGCCTCTAGATTGGAGTTCTTTTTGGGACTTTCTATTTTTTTATATGTAGATTTTTGTGCACATTTTGGTTATTTGCTTTTGTTACTATTCCATATGCTGTAGATTGTATTTTTTGTATTCATTATCTAGGAAGCGCCCCCTATGGGAGATTTACACTAGTGTTTCTCTCCTTTTTTCTATTAAACTTACATTCTTGCTTTTCAAATAAAGATACCAAGAGAATAAAGAAAATTTTATAATAGGAGTAAATTAGCCCTTGGAAGTCCTTTATTTTTCTAACACCTGAGACCTCATATCTTTGAGCCCTTACAATTTTTAATGCAATTTTAATTTTTTTTTTATCAGACAGTGTCATTATGAGTGTAACTGTACTTTTGAATGTATTTTTAATGTGTTGTGTGCAACTTTTTAGTCGAGCGTAACAGATAACCAGAGCTCTGAAATTGCACTATAACCGATGCGTGTTAAATACAATTGCGTGAACGCCTTTACTTTCAACTTGTAATGCATGCGCTACTTACAATACGCAAAAAGAGCCCGGTAAACCACTTTTCGCTCGCATGCAACAGTTAGCGCACCACTCTGTTTTGAAGGATTTACAAAAGGAATGAGTCTAAGTATAAGAAAGTAATTCGGCTAGATTACGAATTGTGCATTAGGTTTAAAAAGCAACGTTATGAGGTCCTAACGCTGCTTTTTAACGCCCGCTGGTATTACGAGTCTTGCAGGTACAGGTGTATCGCTCACTTTTTTGGCCAGACTTGGAAATATCGCAAATCCACTTAAGTAAATTGCGTATCCTCTTTTTTCAATGGGACTTGCATAGCGCCGGTATTACGAGTCTGCCAAAAAGTGAACAGGCATGTTTGTATTTATTTTAACTAGGTAGAAAAGTTAGTAAATAGTTATTAACTATTTAATAACTACGTAGCTAAAATAAATACAAAGTTACCTGTAAAATAAAACCTAACCTAAGTTACAATTACACCTAACACTACACTATAATTAAATTAATTCCCTAAATTAAATACAATTAAATAAAATTATCTAAAGTACAAAAAAACACTACTCTAAAACCCACCCAATACCTCCTTAAAAAAACCTAACACTAACCCCTTGAAGATCACCTTACCGGGAGAAGTCTTCATCCAAACGGGTCGAAGTCCTCAACGAAGCCGGGAGAAGTCTTAATCCAAGCCGGGCGAAGTGGTCCTCCAGATGGGCAGAAGTCTTCATCCAGACGACATCTGCTATCTTCATCCATCTGGCGCGGAGCGGGTCCATCTTCAAGATATTGGACGCAGAGCATCCTCTTCATCCGACGGCTAAGACTGAATGAAGGTTCCTTTAAAGAACGTCATCCAAGATGGCATCCCATCAATTCCGATTGGCTGATAAAATTCTATCAGCCAATCGGAATTAAGGTAGAAAAAATCCTATTGGCTGATGCAATCAGCCAATAGGATTGAGCTTGCATTCTATTGGCTGATTGGAACAGCCAGTAGAATGCCAGCTCAATCCTATTGGCTGATTGCAGCAGCCAATAGGATTTTTTCTACCTTAATTTCGATTGGCTGATAGAATTCTATCAGCCAATCGGAATTGAAGGTACACCATCTTGGATGATGTAATTTAAAGGAAGCTTCATTCAGTCTTAGCCGTCAGATGAAGAGGATGCTCTGCATCGGATGTCTTGAAGATGGACCCGCTCCACGCCGGATGGATGAAGATAGAAGATGCCGTCTGGATGAAGACTTCTGCCCGCCTGGAGGACCACTTCGCCTGGCTTGGATGAAGACTTATCCTTCGTTTAGGACTTCGGCACCGTTGGATGATGACTTCTCCTGGTAAGGTGATCTTCAAGGGGTTAGTGTTAGGTTTTTTTAAGGGGGTATTGGGTGGGTTTTAGAGTAGGGTTGGTTGGGTGGGTGGTGGGTTTTAATGTTGGGGGGATTTGTAATTTTACAGATAAAGGAGCTGATTACTTTGGGGCAATGCCCCGCAAAAGGCCCTTTTAAGGGCTATTTGTAATTTAGTGTAGGGTAGGGCTTTTTTTATTTTGGGGGGGCTTTTTTATTTTGTTAAGGGGATTAGATTAGGTGTAATTAGTTTAAAAATCTTGTAATTTGTTTATTGTTTTCTGTAATTTTTTTTTTTTTTTTTGTACTTTAGATAATTTTATTTAATTGTATTTAATTTAGGGAATTAATGTAATTATAGTGTAGTGTTAGGTGTAATTGTAACTTAGGTTGGGTTTTATTTTACAGGTACTTTTGTATTTATTTTAACTAGGTAGTTATTAAATAGTTAATAACTATTTACTAACTAGTCTACCTAGTTAAAATAAATACAAACTTGCCTGTAAAATAAAAATAAACCCTAAGCTAGATACAATGTAACTATTAGTTATATTGTAGCTAGCTTAGGGTTTATTTTATAGGTAAGTATTTAGTTTTAAATAGGAATAATTTAGTTAATGATAGGAATTTTTATTTAGATTTCTTTTAATTATATTTACGTTAGGGGTGTTAGGGTTAGTCTTAGGTTTAGGGGTTAATACATTTAGCATAGTGGCGGCGGGGGCGGCAGATTAGGGGTTAATAAATGTAGGTAGGTGGCGGCGATGTTAGGGCCGGCAGATTAGGGGTTAATAATATTTAACTAATGTTTGCGAGGCTGGAGTGCGGCGGTTTAGGGGTTAATATGTTTATTATAGTGGCGGCGGCGTTGGGGGCGGCAGATTAGGGGTTAATAAGTGTAGGTAGGTGGCAGCGACATTGGGGGCGGCAGAGTAGGGGTTAATAAATATAATGTAGGGTTTGGCGATGTTGGGGGCAGCAGATTAGGGGTTCATAAGTATAATGTAGGTGGCGGCGGTGTCCGGAGCGGCAGATTAGGGGTTAATAATTATAATGTAGGTGTCAGCGATGACGGGGGCGGCAGATTAGGGGTTAATAAGTGTAAGATTAGGGGTGTTTAGACTCGGGGTTCATGTTAGGGTGTTAGGTGTAGATATAAAATGTATTTCCCCATAGGAATCAATGGGGCTGCGTAAAGGAGTTTTACGCTGCTTTTTTGCAGGTGTTAGACTTTTTTTCAGCTGGTTCTCCCCGTTGACTCCTATGGGGAAATCGTGCACAAGCATGTTACAGCAGCTCACCGCTAACGTAGGCAGCGCTGGTATTGGAGTGCGGTAATGAGCAAAATTTTGCTCAACGCTCACTTCTTGTCTGGTTTGTAAAAACTTGCAATACCAGCACTGTCTGTAAGTGAGCGGTGAGCATAAACTGCTCGTTAGCACCGCACAGCCTCTAATGCAAAACTCGTAATCTAGACGATAGTTTGCACAGTATTGTTTTTCCTTGGCTTTTAAATTATTTCTCTCTCTAAATGATATATAATTTATTCACCTGTTCTACAAGTGAAAATAAATGTGGCTGCTTATTTGAATCTTAGACATGGTTATTTGTACTATTTGTGGGGTGCTTAGTTTTATGTGTTTGTTAATCCTTTGAGTGCTAATGGCTCTGAGCCGTCACAGAGTTTCTCACTGTGGTGCTAATGACGGCTCAGAGCCGTCATGAGCACTCTCCCACCTTGAGGGAGATCTGGGGGCTCCTAACAGCTCCTACCCCGGCGATCGTTGCCTGTAGAGTGACAGGCATCGCCGGGGCTTCACGTGATGCACGGTGACATCACGCGCAATAACGTGATGATGTCACTGTGCAACTTTATTTATACTTAACAATGTTAAGTATAGGAGGCGGGGGCATGCTGCTTAGAAGCCTGTAGCTACAGACCCCCAAGACCCACTGCTGGAAAGGGAATCGCCTAACCTTTCCAACAGTGTAAGTCTTGGGGGTCTATAAAAACAATAAAAAAAGTTACAATTTTTTTTTTTTCAAATATTAGAAAATATTAGCACCCAGGTTGGAAAGTGATTAGCACTCAAAGGGTTAATCATTTGATAAACTATCTGTACAATATCTTTGTTTATCTACAGATGCTAGTTATTTATATTTTAAGAGCCCTTTTTTTTACCAATCTATCAGCATTGCCGTGTGGATTTTGTTTTTTTTTACATGTACAGCTGGAACTACATGGCAAAAGTCCCAAAGCAATTAAATATTTTTGTTTTTCACACCTTAGTAATGCAGAATGTTGTATTTATCAACATTTTCCATAATGCTTTAAAAGCAATTTAACATTTCAATATATTTTAAAATGTATGTGCAATGTTAAATACTCATTTCATTTCAGATTATAATCTGTTACATTCATCATCATATCAGTGTTGCAGTAGGAGGCGCCCTCTTTCTTTGTGATTATATTCACTGATATCTGTTCTTGGTCGATTATCTACAAGAGGAGCTGCTCTCATCCACTGGAATATCTCTGATTTGGTTCATTTTGGATCACCGTTTACAGACATTTTACAACTATTGATTAACACATCAGGACAATCTTGCTCACCTGAACTTGGGCCATAGCCAAGATTCATCCCAAAACTGCTGACTATCAATGTACACCTGCTCTTGATGTGTTTTTAACTGTATGGTTGTGATTTATGTGATTTTTACCTTTGTTTTAGACCACTATAGGAATCATTGTGAAAATACTCTTTTAATTATACCTCCCATATTGTATATTCACCTATATATAGCGCCCCCTAAGGTTGGACACTTCGGTGTCACAACAGTTGAATACATTCAGTTTGAAAATAGTTAAGTTAAGAAGAAAACTGAATCCTGGTCGTGATGGCTATGTTTAGTGAAATGTATTTTGTGCACTGTACGGAGTTTAAGATTATTTTCAAAGAAACTTCAGTCACTTGAAATTTGTGAAAAGCGATTGAATAAATATAAATCTGTAAAATGAATTTTTGTGAGGCACCTAGCATTAAATTGTAGAAAAAAAGGCAATTAGGTAATTGTAATAACTGTAAACATGTGAATTGGTGGTTTAGATAGATAGCTAGACAGCTAGATAGACTAATATATTTATATATATATATATATATATATATATATATATATATTATATATATAGACAAACCAATAATTATATATATAGACAAACCAATAAAGATAGATAGATAGATAGATAGATAGATTAGAACCTGTCCTTTTATGATATATTAAGACCTACATTTCTTTAATATACATGAATATTACATTTAATCAATTTTTTTCAAGTTATGAAGTTATAATACATCTGAGATTTGAAGGTGCCGTATGCTCTATTGATCATAAAAAACTAAATATAGCAATACATTTTTTAGCAATCCAACACATATTTATTTGAATTCATATAATGCTCCAAATTTACCTCCCTAGGGTGTTGAAAATATCCACTACCATTCACACTTATTTACACAACATGGGTTGTCATAGTAACAACATCAGCTAGTCAAGTAAAACGAAGAAGCAACAACTGAGCAAAATAATTAAAAATAATCTATCCAGGACATGCAGTCATGGGAAAAAGAAAGCACACCCCCTTTGAATTCTATGGTTTTACGTATGAGGACATAATACAATTCATCTGGTCCTTAGCAGGTCTTAATATTAGGTGAATAGAAACTAAAATGAACAACACATGACATATTACACCGTGTCATGATTTATTTAAAAAAATAAAGCCAAACTGGAGAAGTCATGTGTGAAAGTACACCCTTACTGCTTCCATAGGAATCAAGAGGCTAAGTAGTAGGTGCTGCTAATCACATGTCCTTGATTAATTTATCATCAGCAAGTGTGACCACCTCTATAAAAGCCAAAGGTTTAGCAATTTGCTGGTCTGGAGCATTCAGGTGTGTGTTAACCCAATGCCAAGGAGGAAAGACATCAGCAATGATCTTATAGAAGCAATTGTTGCTGCCCATCAGTCTGGGAAGGGTTATCTTTGATATTTATATATATATGTGTGGCTGTGTGTGTTTGTGTATATATATATATATATATATATATATAGTGTGTGTGTGTATATATATATTTATATTTAATCATGAAAAAGTGAAGAACATTGCTATTTAAAAAAAAACAATTGCACCTTCAGATATAGCGCAGTTGGCCTAGCACACCTTTGGGTGAGAATGCGAGCGAATGCCAGAAGAGGTTTTTATAGAATACCAAAAATAATTGTTTTCTTTTCATTTTTTATTACTATGTATATCGATAATTTAAGAACATTAATATGAAATGTAAATGTTTAATGATGTATAGATTTCTTTTTTTATACAGCTAAAAATGTTGATGCAATTTGTTCATGTTTAAAGTGAATGTCAATGTTGATGAATTAGTGCCCGGTTTGTAATAATTCTATTAAAAACAAGGGTACTTTATTTAATTCATTAAAATGGATATTTCACTCGTTTTCTTCAAAACCTTATTTTTTAATCCTGGCAACTGCTCCAGCACTTCCTCCGCCCGTCGCAAGCCGTCTTCGCGGGTCCAAAATGACAAATCTGGCTTCCTCCAATCACGGTGTTGCATCAGGCCAAGATTCCCCCAGGGGGAAGCCGTGATTGGAGGAAGCTGGTTTCGTCATTTTTGACGTCACAGAGGCTTCCGACGGCCAGGGGAATCGCTGGAGCGGCTGCCAGGATTAAAAGGTACGTTTTTGAAGAAAACTAGTGAAATGTCAATTTTGATGAATTAAAGTGTCCTTGTTTTTAATAGGTTTATTAAAAACCGGGCACTAATTCATCAAAATTGACATTCACTTTAAGCTCAAAAATAAAAAATAATAGAAACAAATAAATCAAATAAAAAATGTAAAAAAAAAAAAAAGTACAGCTGTGAATTTCAAATTGTACAAAAAAACAAAAGCAAGAAGAAAAAAAACCCAGAATTTGTCTTTTACAGTTTAGAAATAAGGAGGACTGCAAAAAAAAAAGACTTTCACTACCCAGTGTGGAACTCCATTCATACGACTTAACTTTAAAGGGCCATTATACACTCATTTTTTCTTTGCATAAATGTTTTGTAGATGATCTATTTATAAAGCCCATAAAGTTTTTTTTTTAAAATAAATGTATAGTTTTGCTTATTTTTAAATAACATTGCTCTGATTTTCAGACTCCTAACCAAGCCCCAAAGTTTTATGTGAATACTGTAAGCTACCTTCTCCAGCTTGCTCCTGTTTGTGTAAAGGGTCTTTTCATATGCAAAAGAAGGGGGAGGGGGGAGTGTCTTATTTGCCACTTGCAGTGGGCTTTCCAGCTACCTTTTCAACAGAGCCAAACTGACAGCGTCTAAGTAAGTTTTTAAACACTTTTATACTGGATTTTTATATCAGTATCTGTGCATCTTATTCTTTATAGTAGTGTCTATTACATGCAGTTATGTGAAAATGAGTGTATACTGTCCCTTTAAAGGGACATTTGAGACAAAACTACAATGCCCATAAGTGCACTTCAATTTTAAATAGAAACATTTTATATTACACTACTAACAACAAATTTCACTAAGAGTATTTGCTCTGCATGAGTATATGGAGAATATATCCGTATTGTAAACTGTGCATATTCTATTTATTTGTAGTTATACTTAGTCTAAGGGGATGATTTATTTAACATTGCACAAGCAGTTCTGGTGAACTGCTTGTGCACTGCTGCCCCTGCAGATTTGCAGCCATTCGGCCCCTAGCAGGGGGTGTCAATCAACCCATTCTTATGTGATCGGGCTGATTGCTGTACGCCGCCTCTTAATACCGCTGCTTCTTAACTCCTGTTTGCGGTGAGCCTTAAGGCTCGCATGGAAACAGATGTATCTGGCCCAATTTGGGCCATGATAAATCACCCCCTAAATCTAAATGGCCTGGAAAAGTGGAAAAAGTTAAAAGCCTGCAGCTCTCTTTAAAGCTGTTCTCTAATTTTAACTATTTTCAAGTGCTTGTTAGTTAAGCCCTGCATCTCCACACTGGGTGCCGCCATCTTGGAATTTAAGTATATTCACTGTCTGTGATATTGTTGTTTTCTTAACAAGCCTTACTGTTTTCTTCAGTTTAGAGTGCACAATACAGAGCAGGAGCTGTACATTTTTGCTTTGGATACATTGCTCTTTATTATTCCTGAGGCCTTTTAATATTTGTTAAGTAACTTTTAAACTGTAAAAAATATATGCAAATATGTAAAGCTTCTGTTCTCTGTTATTTAAGTTACCAAAAGTGCAATGTTTAGCTGTGATAAGGTAATAGCATCACTGCTTTTATCGTACTACAAGATGGCAGTGCTCAGTTTAAAGATAAAGAGCTTACACAACAGGCTTCTTTAACCCTTTGAAGACAGGGTTAATTTGTATACATCAGAACAACGTTCCAATGTAAACAAATTGAAATCCTGCGATTGTGACACAATCGCGAGATTTTAATGATGGGATCAGGTCAGGATGCTAGGCATGCCCTACAGATCGCGGTCACATTCAGGATGCACCGTTGGCTTCAGGACAGCCAAACGGCTTGAGCATTCTATTCCATCCTAACAGCGCTAAAGCCCAGCGTGGTTCAGACGGAATAGAACACCATAACAGCTTTAAAAGGTTAATAGGTTCAAATAAGCCAATGGCTTTAAAGAGGTACAGGAGGGAAAACACAAGCATAAGTAGTAAACATGTTACTGAAGTTGCAACCAGGAGTTTAATGTCCCTTTAAATGTGTAGGTGCTCAGCCACCTGGCTTCAGTCATGGTAGGATAACGAATATATTATTGTAGTAATAATTACAACCATCTTAAAAGCAAAACATGTTTATAAATAGCATATTTGTGAACTTACTGCATCCGATTGATGACTGAGCTGTAATGACGTTAGTAATACATTTTTATTATTCCACAAAGGTGTTCCCTAAATATAATTTATATATATTTGGAACTTGTATACTATTTATCCCATGTGCATTTCAATTATTTAGTAACTAGGGATTTAAATATTGATGTTTGAAGCTACTACTACAGACCTGTTGTGAAAATAAATACATTGTAATCCAAGTTTTAATTATACACTTAATACTGCCCGATTTAAGGTTTCATTGTATATTACCATAATGGTCCAGAAACAACTTTAGAGCTAGTGAGGTCTTTGACCAAAGTGAAATACAATCCCATAAGAATTTTCCTAATTAGCATCTGGTGTAAACAAAAAAAAAGGTAATAATCAGAATTGTGACTATTGTATGCTCTGATATTGTTTAGTCGGTTATGTCCACCTCTGAAAAGCTCTCAAATGCCCATGATACTTTTGTTGTTTTTTCCAATATAAAGTGATTTTTTTTTTTTAAAAATGAGAAAATTTATTGGTTAACATAAAAAGGCAGAAACAGGTTTTTCTACACAGGTTTCTTGAATTCCAATTTTGTTTGTGCAGCCCTATATACTTAAAATAATTGTTAAAGTAATAAAAAAAAATAATTTGCCGTTTATATCCTTATCTAAAGTACCAAACAGTTTGTCATTCAAACTGCCAATATTGTTTAGCAAAGAAAAGTCTAAATGTCAGTATAATTACATATTTGACAGTGATCTGTCATTTAAATACACATAGGGTTATGGGGCATTTGGAGTAGAGCTTTACATAAGTTACTTGTGATTTAACTCCTTACTACCATGGATATCATAAAAGGAGAAAGTGTTACCCAAGTTTGCTGCTATTTCTAGACTCTCAAGAAGACTGTGGGTACACACTTTACCCACACAAAGAGATTAAAGCATACTTGGCACAGGTTCCATCAAACAGCATTTTACAGAAAACAAATTGTATTCAAAACTTCAGTTTTAGAAAATTCTGGTTTCCAAACTCAACAAAAGAAAACCACCAAGGAAACATTCAGTGGTTGTCCAGCTTCAGACATTGCACAACAAGATTTTGGGGCAGCAGGAAATCTGATTCCTTTATTTTCAGTTGCCTTTGTGCATTGTTAAGTGTAAATATATCTGTTTTTATACATTTAATTATGTTAGTAGCATTAATCTAAAGCCCTACAGAAGTTAAACAACGCAGGGGGTGCCTACTTGGCAGTTATTTATTCTTTGCCAATGTCATGTAGTGAGTTGGACTCAAGCCATAGGCTCTGACATACTGCTCTTAATTACAGTGAACAAAACACTACACAGCTGCCTACCGTTTGTCCGTATACGGTTATTCAACATCCTCAAAATACCAGGAATCCTTTTAAGGCAGCTTAATGAACCTAGCACTCTGCTTACTTGCACAGTTATGAGTTTCTGCTCTTTAAACCTACAAATAGATTGTTAATGTAAATCTTCACATCTCAAAGAAAAGAAAATACATTAAAAGAAATAAAAAAATACATGAAAGTTGTGTATAAAGACGCTGGCTGGTATAATACAAAGACTTCTGCATTTGTGATATATAAATACTGGACATATAAAAGCAAAAAATAAAACATTTAGGGGAAAAAACAGAAAGTAAAATATATTTCATTTTTGTAAATGCTGCAGCAAATACACAGAAGTGCTGTAGTTAAACAGTATGAGGAATCAATTACTGGAAAGTATTCACTGAGTAAGCTATTCAGCCCTTGGTATTCATGCATGAAAATCCATTTATATCTCCAAGTGGCTTTCATCTGAAAAATGTGCAGCAAACAGGAAGCAAGATGTCAGTGCATGTGTGCCATGTGTCATATGTTCTTTAACTCTTTGTTGCTTTGTAGAAATCAAAACAAAACTATTATAGCTTGAGCAGATTATTGTACTGAATGATTTAATAGTGATTTCTAGGATTAGAAAATGTTGTCTGAAGCCTTTTTTTATGTCCACAAGAGACATTAAACTCATAATGTATTTCCTCACATATTAATTAAAGGGACAGTAATCACCTTGAAGTTTGTATATAAAATGTTTAGTTATGCATAATGAAACAACTTTGCAATATTGTTTCATTATTTATTTTGCTCCTTTTCATTTAATTCAGCTGTAAAAACTGCACCCTGCTGACTTCTAAAGGCTAAGGCCTCGATTACAAGTGGAGCACTAATTTATCACACTCCTGCAAATGGCCAAATTTGCCCATTTGCGGGTGCGCAATAAATAACCAGCCATTACAAGAGGCTGGTTATTGCTACCGTGAGCTCACGGTAGCAATTAGGGCTTATACTGTAATATTAACCAAAGATCAGCTCTCTGGTTAATTTTATAAATGTCCACCAAATGCCCCAAAAATACTGTGTAATATACTTTATTAAAAAATAAAGATAGACGCATCTTTATTTTTTAATAAAGTAACTGCACTTAGCATTTTTTGGGGGGCTAAAGTTGGCAGGTGTGGGGTGCCCAGTCTATGGGAACTGTGTGTGTTCCATGTAAATATATATGTATATGCTTATAGACATATATACTTATGTGTTAACATGCGAATATACACATATTAACAGAGAAATATATATATGTACATATTCATATATGTATATATTTACAATTTGCTGCCATCGCTGCTTGGCTGACCCACTTCTTTGCTCTAGTTCTCATGTTGTGTCTCACAGCATGAGAACAAGGCTCCCATTGGGTGTGCTGGTAATACACAGTGGAGCGCAAATATCGCTTATGTGAAAGCAATATTTTGAGTTCCACTTGTAATCTAGCCCAAAGTCTGCAATATCTGTTTCAAACTAGCTTTATCAGATAACAACTGCAAAACAAAGCACTATATACTAACATTATAGCCGGCGATAGCCTTTTTGTCTGTGTCTGTGGACTAAAGCCCATATTGGCTCCTACAAATAAGGCAAATGGTTGGTGGAGTTTGGCTTTTAGTAAATAATTGCAATAAAAAGGGTGCTAATTTGTTATAAAACATTAAGACTTGGATGATATGTTATTCTAGAACAACACAACAGAAATGTCTTGTAACAAGGTGTTTGCTTTCCCTTTAACCCCTTAATGACAAGTGACGTACCAGGTACGTCCTGCAAAAACTTGCAGTTAGTGACAATGGACGTACCTGGTACGTCACTTGTCTAAGAGAGTGCTGGAAGCGATCGCAATCGCTTCCAGCAGCTCTCAGGGTATTGCAGTGATGCCTCGATATTGAGGCATCCTGCAATACCCTTAGAAAGCATCCGATGCAGAGAGAGCCACTCTGTGGCCCTCTCTGCACCGGTAGCGATGCGGCCGGTTCGTTGGTGGGTGGGAGCGCAACTGGGAGGCGGGTGGGCGGCCCATCGCTACCCGGCATCCGGCTCCTGTTAGTGCAATGTGCACGCCGGGTGCCGGGAGCGTGCGGGGGCGCGCATGCGCGTGCGCGTGCGCGCGCGGGTGCGCGCGCACGCCCGCGATCACCTACCCACACTGACACCAATGAGTGGGAAGAGGGGGGGAAATATATATATATATGAGGATCTGGGAGGGGGAGGGGGTTGGGGTATTGTGGGGGGCTGCTACACTACAGAAAAAAATAAATTAGTAATAAAAAATAATTAAAAACACTTTTTTGGGGGGCAAATTGGGTACTGGCAGACAGCTGCCAGTACCCAAGATGGCGGCAATTAGGTAGGGGAGAGGGTTAGATTGCTGGGGGGGGGATCATGGAGGTTGGGGCTAAGGCAGGAGTCCATCACAGCTAAAACATTTTATTTTTTTTTATTAAAAAAAATAAAAACTCCTTTTATTTAGTACTGGCAGACTTTCTGCCAGTACTTAAGATGGCGGGGACAATTGTGGGGTGGGGGAGGGAAGAGAACTGTTTGGGAGGGATCAGGGGGTGGGATGTGTCAGGTGGGAGGCTGATCTCTACCCTAAAGCTAAAATTAACCCTGCAAGCTCCCTACAAGCTACCTAATTTAACCCCTTAACTGCTGGGCATAATTTACGTGTGGTGCGCAGCAGCATTTAGCGGCCTTCTACTTACCAAAAAGCAACCACAAAGCCATATAAGTCTGCTATTTCTGAACAAAGGGGATCCCAAAGAAGCATTTACAACCATTTGTGCCTTAATTGCAGAAGCTGTTTGTAAATAATTTCAGTGGGAAACCTAAAGTTTGTGACAAAATTTGTGAAAAAGTGAACTTTTTTTTTATTTGATGACATTTGGCGGTGAAATGGTGGCATGAAATATACCAAAATGGGCCTAGATCAATACTTTGGGTTGTCTTCTAAAAAAAAATATATACATGTCAAGGGATATTCAGGTATTCCTGACAGATATCAGGGTTCCAATGTAACTAGCGCTAATTTTGAAAAAAAGTTGTTTGGAAATAGCAAAGTGCTACTTGTATTTATGGCCCTATAACTTGCAAAAAAAGTAAAGAACATGTAAACATTGGGTATTTCTAAACTCAGGACAAAATTTAGAAACTATTTAGCATAGGTGTTTTTTGGTGATTGTAGATGTGTAACAGATTTTGGGGGTCAAAGTTAGAAAAAGTGTGTTTTTTTCAATTTTTTCCTCATATTTTATATTTTTTTTTATAGGAAATTATAAGATATGATGAAAATAATGGTATCCTTAGAAAGTCCATTTAATGGCGAGAAAAACGGTATATAATATGTATGGGTACAGTAAATGAGTAAGAGGAAAATTTCAGCTAAACACAAACACTGCAGAAATGTAAAAATAGCCATTGTCATTAAGGGTAAGAAAATTGAAAAATGGTCCGGTCATTAAGGGGTTAAAGGGGCAGTAAAGTCAACACTAAACTTTCATGATTCAGATAGAGCATGCAATTTTAAACAATTTTCGAATTTACTTTCAATATCAAATTTGTTTTGCTCTCTCCTTTGTTGAATAGTAAATCTAGGTAGTTTCAAAGGGACTCAGGAGCATGCATTATATAACAGCAGTGTTTGCAACAGTGTATAACACAGCTAAAAACAATGTTGCAAAAAACTGCTGCCATAGAGTATTCCTATGAGCCTACCTAAGTTGACTCTTCAACATACAATATCAAGAAAACAAACATATTGATACTAGAAGTATATTGGAAAATTGTTTACAACACTGTATTTGACGCATAAAACTTTAATTTTGACTTTTTCTGTCCTTTTAATGAAAATGAAACAGCTTTGCAGTGTACATTATGTATTTATTTTGTTTGCTTTTTTCTGCAAAATACATTTTTTTTTGCTGTAGAAATTGTGTTTCCCATGCTCCCTAGAGAGCCTGGCAGGGCCGTCTTTAACACAGGGCAAAAGGGGCAGATGCCCAGGGCCCAGTCTCTGTTGAGGGGCCCAAGAGTCCTTTTTTATGGTTCATACCAGACTGTTGATGTGACATGGGAAAACACACATTCAGTCCTAATACTGTCACAGTCAAAAGTACTCTGCTTATATTTTTTTTTTTAAAAATGTGCCAGACCATGCCAGTGTCATGTGACATGCCAAGCTATTGCCATGTGCTGTTTTAGATGTGTACTGTGCAGCACTGAATGCAAAGCCCTAACTCAGCATCCAGCCATTCCCACTGCATCATAAAAGGTCCTACTGGGGTTACCACTGTTACCAGGTAACTGCTCTGGTGGTGGGGTTTGTTTCTGGGTAGGGCTGACTGTAGGCGCATGCAGCAGAAAGCTGGAGCGGCAGGCACATGAGGATTTGAGCATCTGTGCAGCTGCATGCACTGCTCTCTTCAGTCTTGAGGCTGTGTGACTTATCCCACAATGTATCCATGCAGCCTTGGGCAGACAGCATCCAGTCTGCTGTCCCTTTAGCCCTGCTCTTTCTGCTGTGGCCCTAAGATCAACTAACTGAAGTTTGTTAGGGGAACAGTGCTTTGTAGAAAGGTGTCAGTGGGAAGAATAAGTGAGTGCACACACGCCCCTCCCCATGCAGCATTGTCTAGTGCAGGGTGAGAAGGGAAATTGTACCTAGCAAAGAAGTGACATGTGCTGCTGTGGCTGATGTATAGTGTCATGCTGATACTTCACACATTAATGTAAGGTTTATTTTTATAGTTTTTGTTTTCTCTCTGTCTCAGATTTTACAGCTTCCCATAGCAGTTCTGCTGTTTCAGTCAGTAAACGTATATTTGTCTGCACCTCCATGCTTCCTCCTCAGTGTTTAACTTGCTTTGCTCCTGTTGGCTGCCCTAAATCTCTTTAACCAGCTAACCTCACACCAGAATCACATTCAAAAGAATATTAAATTAATCCACAGTGGAGGAATTTATATATTTATTTACTTATTAATACTGCTTAGGTCAACTTTCACATATTGCAATTTATTTAATTTTTTTAAATGATTAGCCCAGCAGTGGATGATCCACTGCTGGGCTAATAATTTTGAAAGCAATTATAAAATAAATTGATTTAGTTGTTTTTTGGGATGTTGGGGTGGAGAGCGAAATTGCATGGGGTGGGGGGGCCCAAGAAAATGTTTGCCCAGGGTCCAGTCTATATTAAAGACGGCCCTGGAGCCTGGAAGTCAACTTCTTAAACCTAAGTATATGAACATGTGAGAAATGTTAAAAATTACAACAAAGATTCTACTATAGCAAACCATTTTAATAACTTTCACTTTACTTTTACATATTGCCAGGTTGTCATTACAAATCATTGATGTAGCTAGACTCCCCCCTAGGGGAGGGAACAAAGCTATAATTCTGGATAAAAAAGAAATATACTGGATCCTCGAATTACAAACCCTAAATTCATCTGGTATGAACAGAGAATGTGACTAACTTTTTTATTGATAATTAGTTAACGTCTTGGCATTCAGTCACATCTGATAAATCAGTTCATGCTAATGCCTAATAGAGGAAAGCTATATTTATTTAATAAACATTTGTTGCGTTATTTGTACTTGTTTTTTTAATATAACACTGATGTGCTCATATGTTTATATTCTTTCCTCCACATTATGGAATTGAAATTTATTATTAGGGTACAAACCGTATTTCTTTATATGGTTAAACATATGAGCTTATCAATACATTTAGTACGTTGTTTATGTATAACACTTTGTAATGTATATATATCATTGCTGTCTAAGGGTATTTTGGGTCTCTTCACTGCTCTTTGTAGTAAGATTAAGCCATTTGATTTTATTTATTCCTTGTTCAGTTGTATGCTCTTTGTTTTTAACCTTTCTTTTTGTATGATGGTAATGAAGCAGTTAATACTGTGGCTTCCATCGTATAAATTGACCAGGTTTCTACAGAGACCTTAGTCTATGAGTAAGCGCCTCTAGGGGTGTGAAACGCATCAGACTGTTTTGCATACAGTTGCCTGCCATGTCTGTCTTACCTTTTTATATATTTTGAATAAATTTGAACTTTTAAAGATTTGATTTTGGAAGTAGTGCCTGCCGTCTTTCTTACGTTTCTCAGTGTACTGCGGACTGATCCACTGCATGGGCTACGGCACTCCGAGCTATTCTTGAGGATTACAGTGTTACTACTTTTCTTGCTACAAGGTAGCGGTTACCCTTGGAGGATTTTACTTCCGGATCACGGTGCATGCTGCTAGCTGCGTGGGTCTGTGTCTATTCAAGTCAATTTCTTAAACCTAAGTATATGCAACGTAATGCTCTAAACCAGCTACATACTACACAGTAGCATACGTAGATTACATCAATTAACATTAAGCCTCTCTAGGGAGTGTGGTGCAAGCACAAATTGTACATCAAATGGTATTTAAAAAAATAATGTACATATTGTAATGTTTTATATTAATTCATTATTTTCAATGTAATAGGAAAGTAAAGTTATTTTTTTCTCTTTTGTGTTTCAGACAGAACATACAATTTTAAACAACTTTCCAATGTACTTATATTATGTAATTAGCTTTATTCTCTAAGTTGTTCTAAGTTGTTTAAAATTGTATAGTCATTCTGAATCACAAAAAGAAACATTTTGGGCTTCATGTTCCTTTAAAAGGATAGGAAAGTCAAAATTAAACTTGAATGATTCAAATAGAGCATGTCATTTTAAAGGGGGCACTGAACCAAATTTTTTTCTTTTATCATTCAGATAGAGCATCAAATTTTAAGCAACTTTTTAATTTACTCCTATTATCAAATTCTCTTCATTCTCCTGGTATCTTTATTTGAAATGCAAGAATGTAAGTTTAGATGTCGGCCCATTTTTGGTGAACAACCTGGGTTGTTCGTGCTGATTAGTGGATAAATTCCAGAGTTCTGAACTAATAAAAAAGCTTAGATGCCTTCTTTTTAAAATAAAGATAGCAAGAGAATGAAGAAAAATTGATAATAGGAGTCAATTAGAAAGTTGCTTAAAATCTCATGCTCTATCTGAATCAAGACAGAAACAAAAATTGGGTTCAAAGTCCCGTTAAGTCACTTTTAAATTCACTTCTTTTTTCAAATGGGCTTCGTTCTCTTGGTAAAAATGCACTTCGTTCTCTTGGTATCAATTGTTCAAAAAGTATACGCACATATCCTACACTATAGGAAGCTGCTGCTAATTGGTGCCTGCACACATTTGTCTCATGTGATTGGCTAACTAGATGTGTTCAGCTAGCTGCCAGTAGTGCAATGATGTTCTTTCAGCAAAGGATAACAAGATAATGAAGCAAATTTGATTAATGAAGAAAATTTGAAAGTTGTTAAAAATTGTATGTTCTATCCAAATACTGAAAGATTTTTTTTGGCTTTCCTGTCCCTTTAATCCCCCCCAGGGGTACCGATGAAATACATTTTTAAGCATACATTGGGAGAAAAGTATGTAGTTTCAAATTGGCTTTTCAATGTTGTTTTAAGACCACTGTTTCTGAACCTCATTAAAATCACTGTTACTGATCCAACCGAAGGATTGCAGTGTGATTGGTTGCAGTGAGAGCAGGGCCAGTGGCATTGCTTGAGCAACTGCCTGTGTAATGATAAATACAGGCAGCAAATGCTTCCCACTACTTTGTCCATCTGGACATTATGGGCTAGATTACAAGTGGAGCAGTTATCAGTGGTAACCCAAATCACACTTAAAGTCGAAATTTGAAAATCGTGATCGTGTTTTCAAATACCCCAATAGAAGTCAATGGAGGAAAAAAAGTGGTGAAAAATCCTAACACCCACTCTCTCACGCAAACACTCTGGCATTTTGACAATTGCACTAAAGCGACATGAAAGTATGAATATTTCATATTCCAATGCTCTTAACATAATGAAATATGTTCTATTTATTCATAATTAAATATTTCTACATATATATGATTTTTTTTAACAAATATATATTTATATTTATATATAGATGATCACCATAATATCCCTGTACCATAGGTAATATATTATCTTATTTAACCCTTACCATATATAATCTCTAATAAAAAGAAATGTGCTTCCACAATTGCACCTCCTTGCACCTCCATAATCCTAAAACCCTCCCTCACTGGACCTTCCAAATGAATTTGTCTCTCAAGTACAACCCCCACAGATAGCCCCCCACTACAGATTCAGAGACAGTAATCTAAAAAACATGCTTTCACAATTAGAGACGGAGAAACTGCTCTTATTTCCAGAGTATGGGAAGATCTCCACGTCTCACTCAAACTATACATACCTTTTTAGTCGTCTTCCATTGCGGAGATGGGTACAAATGGCTAGATTGCCACCTTGCATAGCCTGTTATGATGGAAAGATATGCAAATGACCAGCAGGCTACAATATCCTGTATAATTATCTGAAAGGTGTTTTCCTTGCATAAATGTTTTGTAGATTGTCTATTTATCCATATTTTTAAATGGATAGTTTTGCTTATTTTTAAATAACATTGCTCTGATTTTCAGACTACTAACCAAGCCCCAAAGTTTTAGGAGAATACCGACGTATACCTACTCCAGCTTGCTTCTGTTTATGTAAAGGGTCTCTTCATATGCAAAGGAAGGGGGAGGGGGGTAGTGTCTGATATTTCCCACTTGTAGTGAGTGTTCCAGTAACCTTTTAAACAGAGCTAAACTGGAAGCTTCTAAGTAAGCTTTTAAAAGGTTTTATACTGGATTTTTATATCAGTATCTGTGCATATTATTCTTTATAATAGTAATGTGAAAATTGGCGTATACTGTCCTTTTAAGAGGGTACTGAGGAAACTTTTTAAAACCAATTAACATCCTTGTTATTGCAACAGTTTTTTTAGTCAAACTCCATCCACAATTTGCCATATATGTAGGAGTCAGTCTGGCTTTGAAAAGCCAGCAGTGTGCATTTCAAGATCCGAGAATTAGAAATTTGGCAATTGTCAGCTAAATTACACTAAAAGGGGCAAAATAAATAACAAAAGTATATTGTAATGTTTAATTTCGTATATTTTTCTCTTAGTATCCTTTGTTGAAGGAGTAGCAATGTACAATTGCCACCAATCAGAAGCTTGCTCCCATAGTTCAGTAGTGCATTGATGCTCCTAAGCCCACTTATGCATGCTTTTTAACAAAAGATACAAAGAGAACAAAGTAGATAGATTCTGCCTGAATCATGTACATTTCATTTTGGCTGTACTGTACCTTTAAAATGAACCTGTACTCAGTATATTTATGTCATCCATATGAAAGAACAGCTTCTAAACATTTTTTCTTTATTATATTTGAATGAAAAACATTTTTTACATTTAAATTGAAACAAATACAGTGGTATAATTTTGTAACAATGCTCATTGGCTGCTACATATGATATGTCCTAATAATGTTCACTGGTTAATAGGGATTTCCTGCTAATGCTAAGTGAGCAATAATTAGAAATACCAGTAAGCTAATGAGCATTAGTTGGAAAAGGACAGCTAAGCACAACTAATACTAGTATTTTACATTTTAATTTGAACAACCTTTACTTCATTTTTTTTTCAAAGTAAACAATGCCTACATGTTAAATGCTCCTCTTTCATAGGTGACTCATTTTAGTACAGTGTTCCTTTAAGACAGACACTTATTAAGATCTGATCACTTACTCCAGATTTTAAATAAGTGTATTTTTTCTGACAAATTTTAAAATTTCCTTTAATTTTCCAGCCCCCTGTATCATGTGACAGTCATCAGCTAATCACAAACTCATATACTATATTTTGTGATCTCTTGCCTGTGCTTAGTAGAAAATGGTGCCTTTAGAAAATGTGCATATCAAAAAATGGTGCATACTTTGAAAATGAAAGTAAAATTGGAAAGTCTCTAAAAACTGCATGCTCTATGTCACTGGTTTTCAAACTTGTCATCTGGCCTCCCTTACAGGCCATGTTTTAAGGATTACATTGGGTGAGAGCAAGAAAAATAACAATGTTTACTAATCAGCTGATTATTCCACCTGTGCTCCAATTCAGATATCCTCAAAATCTGGAATGTTAGGGTGGCCTGAGGAAAGGTTTTAAAACCAGTGCTCTATCTGAATAATACATTCAGTTTAGTTAACCCTTTAAACACAATAACAAAACAAAAAATGGGACTGGGTTACCATATATTTTGTTTACAGGAAGTAGAAATGCCAAGATTTATGTAAAAAAATTCTGATTTGCAGAAGGTTTTATTTTAGAGAGACAGCAGGCCCCGGTAGCGTATAGTGGGAGAGGCATTTGACCCCGTAGCAGGGCAAGTGGAGTTGGGTGGATGCTGGTGGGGTGGAACATGCGGAGGAGTTAAAAGGAGAAGACAGGAAGTTCTGGTCCTCTTCACATCCGGACCTGACGGTGGGGAGAATCTCCCTCCCGCCCTCCCCTTTTGATCAGATTGGTTTTATTAAGTTGTTGCAGCTATTGGCGGGGGGCTTGCCTGGTTTGGGTGGTAGCTGGTGGCTTGGTACCTCCTGTGGAGACAGGAGAGGTTGAATTGTGGACGGGTTAAAAAATTAAATGGAGAAGTGGTGGTAACTTGGCAACCCCCCGTGGGTAGTTATTAATTTAGTTGTATTTATGATGTTTTGTATTTATTCGTTGTGTTAAAATTGTTAATAAATAAGATGCAGCCTTTATACCCCAAAGATGTTGTATGTGTGTTAATTTTATATAGGAACGTAGTACCTAATTAAGGGGTCAAGAAATAACAAGACAATATTAGCATCATTTAATGTGAAAACAAAGGGATATATTTCAATAGAATATGTGCACCCCTCTTCTGTTTGTCTGTGGGTCTACAGTAGCTGTTGCAGTTGGGCAAAAAGAAGTAAAAAAAAACTAACCATATAAAGCATTAGTATTTATTTCTAAGGAATGCCTTGGGTTAAACAATGTTCAGTAATTACAAAGCATGAAATAAGCTATCATTTTATGTACTGTATGTGTAATTACTACAAAGTCAGAGAAAGGTCAAATATGAATCAGAGTCAGAAGGAAACGTTTTATTTCACACACAGAAAACAAACATTTTAAATTAGGCTATGATGACGTTACTGAAAGAGAATAAAAAGACTTTCTGTCCAAACAGTGCAAATGCTGATTTAAATAGGAATGTGACAAATCTGCTTTATACTGAGTTAAAGGGACATTAAACACATTTTATAAGCATAATATTATTCCCACCTCCCTCTGGTCATGGGTGCCACGGTCCACCATGTTGTAATCTTTCACTACATTCCAGTGCTGACCTGTTTTCACATATGCAGCAACTCTCCTTCAGATACCTGCAGTGTATTCGAGGTTCCATAATGGCAGCACCCATGATCATGGGGGGGAGCATGAAATGTGTTTAGTTTCCCTTTAAGGGGGCACTGAACACACTCACACAAATCCTCCTAAAGATGCAACAAAGAATCATTTAAAGTCCCTTTAATACCATAAACACAAGCCATTTGCTCATATTCCTATTTATTAAATGCCCTTTAGTCACAAATGAAAACTGTAACAATAAAATGAAATTAATATCAATATAAAAATACAAAAATAAATTGTTGTGCAATGTTAGTGCACTATTGCTATTAAGTTATGTGTCTAACCCCTGCAAAGCTCCACTGAAGCACTACTGGGAGCTAGCTGAACACATCTGGTGAGCCAATTAAAAGAGCTAGCTAGATATTATACTGGGTTGTTTCTTCAAATATTTATTTACAAATTTAGTAAAGTCTGTTATTGGCAGAGATAGTCAGTTGTCAATGGTAAGATGGGCAATTCTTAATTTTGATAAATGATCTGTAAAGCAAATATGACAATGGTCCCAACAGTTCTTTCTGCGATTGTTAGCTTGTGTTTATCGGGTTTTACAGCTTTACAGCTTTACAAATTCTATTAAAATTATATATACAGTATATATATATATATATATATATATAATCACAGTAGTGATGCAGAATGTACTTCTATTATCAAATCTGCTTTGTTCTCTTGGTATTCTTTGTTGAAACACATACCTAGGTAGGCTGAGAAGCAGCACTGCAATACTGAGAGCTAGTTGCTGATTGGTGGTTGCACATATTTGCCTCTTGTCATTCTAGTCAGCATTTAGAGATCTACTTGTGAATCCTTATCTATCTTCTCGGTAGCCCTGCTATATAGTTACATTTGTGGATACATTTTCAGAAGTACAAACTGCGTGTATATTATATATATTCTATGTATTATCAATAAAACGTGAAATAGGGACACTGCAGTGCATTTAATCGTTATATCATTCTACAAAATAGCATTGAGACAAATTCATTTTACTAAGAGGAACACATTATGGATATTCCATATTTCACTGTCAGATAGCAACGGCTGGTTTTCTAGATGGAACAGAGACAAGATGCATTGCTTGATTGTGAGTGCATTTTACATTTTACATTTTTAAACAGATGAAAATCTTAAAATCTTTCTGAAGGATAAGAGCTCTTCAAGCCAAACAAATGTTTCTTAAATAATTGTGTTTATATTAAAATTAAATTAGATAAGACAATGGGCCTATCAATTTATTTTTCTGTTGAAGTGATTGTAAACTTGAACAAATTAAAGCCCAGTATCAAATAATACTCTTTAAAACAGGGTAACTTTCATTCATTAAAGTTTATAATGATGCTTACCTTTAAAATATTTACCTTTGCACTATGGTAAACATAACGCAGATCCTCTGCCTGCATCTGCTGCTTTCTTTAGCAGATAGATGACGAATTCGGCTTCCTCCAATCGTTGTGTGGCCCATTTGGCATTCAGCTCGTGAGGCAATGCAACGATTGGAGAAAGCCAGATTCATCATCGATATGCTAATGAAAGCAGCAGATGAGGGCGGAGGATCAGCGTTAATGTTTACCATATTTACTTTGTTTACTTTGGGTCAGCACCTGGGTAGCGCTTGCTGATTGGTGGCTAAATATAACCAAAAATAGGCCGGCTCGTAAGCTTACATTTCTGCTTTTTAAAATAAAGATAACAAGAGAACAAAGAAAAATTGATAAAAGGAGTAAATTAGAAAGTTGCTTAAAATGGCATGCTCTAACTGAATCACGAAAGAAAAAGATTGTGATCAGTATCCCTTAAATGTTTACAGTAAAGTGCTCTTGAATTAATGCCATTTATTCTCAATGGAAGGGAAATGCTCATTTATATGTGTGAGATTAACCTACTGTTATCCAATTCCTTCCTCACCACTACTAAACCATGTGAATGACATTTGTATTTAGGTTTGATAGGCATACTGGGTATTATTTCTCAATCACTATATATTGTCACTTTTAATATGTTTCACATATTTTTTTTAGAGTATTTGGGGTCAATTTATCAAGCTCAGTATGGAGCTTGATGGCCCTTGTCTAAAGACCGCTGCTCCATAACTTGTCCGCCTGCTCTGAGGCAGCGGACAGAAATCAACCCGATCGAATACGATCAGGTTGATTGACACCCCCTGCTAGCGGCCTGCAGGAGGCGGCATTGCACTAGCAGTTCACAAGAACTGCTGGTGCAATGATAAATACCGACAGCGTATGCTATCGGCATTTATTGATGTGCAGCGGACGTGATACACTACATCATATCATGTCCGCTCGCACTTACATAAATATACCCCTATATC
The DNA here is from genome assembly GCF_027579735.1 of Bombina bombina. Taxonomy (NCBI): domain Eukaryota; kingdom Metazoa; phylum Chordata; class Amphibia; order Anura; family Bombinatoridae; genus Bombina; species Bombina bombina. Next base: position 284,227,696 of record NC_069503.1, on the reverse strand, counting down.
ATTATTGTTTGTCAAAGCACCATTTCCAGTTTGGCTTGATCTGAAAACAAAAACAAGACTATGGATTTCTATTAGATAAATTTACAATATCTTTTTATACTGGATTTTAACAGAACTGAAACTGAAAAAGCATGACCCTGCTCCCTTGCGACATTGTATCTGCATAGAGGTTGTTTAAACAAAATTGCACATTTGTGACATAGGGGATGAGCCTTACCAACATAGAGATTGCAAAAACTATTAAGAGCTTAGAAAGTAATAAAAGGATTCTTACCGCTCACTGTGACACCCTCCGGTCCTCAGCGGTCCTCTTCCTCTCAGAGTAGTAACTCCTCTTACTCCGGATTGTTAGGCAATTCTGCTGTAAACTTGAGGCAGCTCACCTATTCAGGCTATTCAGCTTCCAACCGACTATTGCCGCTCCGCTCCAGCTCCTCTCTCTCCTCTCACCAGTTTCGGCGTCTGACGTCACTCGGCCCTCCGGTCATGTGACTTTCACTTGCCTCTGGTATCGGGTATCAGGTAGCAGCAGTTGCCTCCACTCGCTGAAGATAGAGTATTGATACTTGGTAGGTTGGGTGTCACCGGTCCTGGCGGTCCTCAGCAGGTAATGTGGGATACCCCTCCATCCATGGGGATTAATAGAGATAGTTCAAATAACCAGGCCAAACGGCACTCTCCTATGCCGTATATGTGATTCAGACCAAAAAAGTGAAAATGGCAACTGGTTAAAAGCTAAAAAGTTCTTTATTTCTTCCATTTAAAAATCATAGCTTAAAAATACAGAAAAACATGGCACAGACAGATAGACACGTCTAACATGTTTCGGCCCTGACTAGCCTTCTTCATAGACTCTCCTTGTCAGCCTCAGCTGTGTGATTTTATTCCACTCTCTATTGTTTGATTGGATGTCTGTGCTATGCCTCTATTCTATTGTTAACCCTTGATGTTGTTGGAAGCTATGTATACTCATACTGAATCCGTGTATCTCTTAATTATATACTATCTTTATTTACATATTGTTGAGAATGTTTCACCTTCTTGATTATGTGTGTACATATATAAATAAATAAAGCAATTTGTTTTCATTATCCATTTTGTGTTGTTATGATTGTTGTTATGATTATTTTTATGGCTACAATTCCTTTTTATATATTGTTAGTTGTATCCCTACAAAACTATTCGTTTAGACTAATATAGATGTGTATATCTACATATATTCAATTGGCATTAAATCTTATTTTTATGTATTTGTGTTACAACTAGGGTTGCCACCTGCCCCGGTTTCACCGGGACAGTCCCGGTCTGAGGCTCTGTGTCCCGTGTCCCGGAACTAGCCTGAAATGCCCCGGGCTAAGCGCTCCCCTGGCGCAGCAGTGAGCAGACTTTACAAAAAATTAGCTGGCCAGAGGAGCGCTTAGCCCGGGGGTTACATACAGGAGCGAGCTGATCAGCCAGCAGCATGTGAGGATTCCTCTGTTAACAGCATTAGCACAGTGCACTTAGTCTATTTGCAAACTTTACTCTGCTACTACAAAACGGGTAGGGAAGGGAGGGACTCGGGAGGGACTCTGCAGGAGAGAGTGAGGAGATTGGTGTGGGAGTCGGACAGTGGGAGGGGGGAAGAGGGTCGAGGGAGTCGTCACATCCAGCTGCAGCTGAGAGCGGCAAAGACAGCCTCGAAGCAGTTGTTGGTGCGGTGGCCGCGCGGCGGGCTGTCTCTCTGCCTGCCGAAAAATGGCGTTGTTACCTTCATGGTACCACCTCCCGTCGACTGTGCAGCATCCTTCCTAAGCCAACAAGTGCAGAGCAGCCACAGACTCAGAGAAACTGTGAGTAATACTTGGCTGTGTCTGCTGTTTTTAAATTCAAATTGGTATGGTAATTTTTGTTTTGTGGGGGCTGTCTTAATTATGTGTAAATATTATATATCATATATATATATATATATATATATATATATATATTATATATCATATATATATATATAATATTTTATATATATATATATATATATATATATATATATATATTATATATATATATATATATATATATATATATATATTATATATATATATTATATATATATATATTATATATATATATTATATATATATATATATATATATATATATATTATATATATATATATATATATATATATATTATATATATATATATATATATATATATATATATAATATTATATTATATATATATATATTTATATGTGTATATATATATATATATATATATATATTTATATATATAATATTTATATATATATATATATAATATTATATATATATATTTTATATATATATATATATATATTTATATATATATATATATATATATAAATTGATTTCATAATGAATTTGAGGCCGCGAGAAGCCACGCCCCAAGCCACGCCCCCAAGCCACACCCTCTCCACGCCCACTTAAAAAGTGTCCAGGAATTTTCTGGGCAAAAGGTGGCAACCCTAGTTACAACTTGAAATCACCATAGCTATAAATTTTGCTTTATATTTACTAGACACACTCTGCCTCAAATTTGAAATTCTGCTGAATTAGATATCAATTATGAATAATATTATTCTCACATTAGTGTTAGGTCTCTTTTAGATGTTAACACATTCTACTCCAAAGCGAGCCTTTTATGGACTATTTTTGTTGTTATTAATGTTCCTTATTAAAAAGAGCAAGCCCCAAAGCTCCGCTAGTGCTTTATTTCTAATATCTATGTGTTTTACAAAATTGCTTTGACCTAGTATCTTATATATTTGGCAATTCTTTAACATAAAAATAGACCTTATCTGGTACCTGATTGGCATAGGATTTGCAAGCAATTGATTACCAATAGTTAATCAAATCTGTCTCAATATTCATGCTATTTGGCATACGTGTGTATAGCTTAAAAATCCAAAATGCCTCTTTCTTGTAGAGTTCCTTGATTTTACTACCTCCCCTAGGTTTGTTCTTTATGATGTCAATGATCATCCAGGTGAATGTTTTAGCACTACCTCCATGTTCATGGATGAAATGCTTAGATGCCCCTGTTGCTGTCCTTCCTCTCTCAATGTCATTGAGATGCTCACGTATACGCTCTCGTGTTTCTCGCGTTGTGCACCCTACATACTGTTTCTGGCAAGAGGAACAGGTTATCAAATATATTGCAAACTCTGAACGACAATTCGTGCAGAAATTACAATCAAAAACACGTTTCGAGTAGCTTGACTGAAATACTTTACCAGTTATAGTATAACCACAGGCTGTACAGCCATGAGAGCCACATCTATAATGGCCCTTACAGCTGAGCCAGCTGCTTTTTTTCTGTGGTTTCCTGAGAGCGCTAGGTGAGACAATGTTACCTATCGTTAAGTTCCTTTTGGAAACAAATCGGCAACCTTTGTCTATTACTGTCTTTAGAGCTTCATCAGCCCTCAGAATCGGCAGATTTCTCTTGACAATGTCGCACACTTGTCTATATTGGTTGGTATAATTAGTCATACATAGTCATACATAGTCTAAACATGGTCACGACAGGATTGAACCTTCCAATAATGTAGGTCAGTAAAAAAGTTAAAAAAAAATATATATCAGCCTTTGAATAAACACTTGGGTAACAGTTAATGCACAAATTTTTGAGACACAGACCTGCCAACTTTAAAAATATTTCATAGAGTGCACTAATTTGCATATTCAGTTATGTTATAGGAAGTGATGTTATAGGGGGTTTGTATATAAACTAAACATAAACAAAACAGTGATTTTTACCCTCTTGGTTGCACTTTGAACACCTAAGCATTACCTTTTTGTTGGAATGAATATAGGCCTAAGACTGCAACAAACAATACAAACTCATATTTGACCAGAAAAATGTAGAGCCATGGCATTTTATACATACAAAAATGTGTAAGCGCCTCTAAATATAGTAGCTAGATAGATTTTAACTTTAGTACAACCTTCTTTGCCTTTGCTTAGTAGCAGCCTGTTGAAATTAATTTAGAGCAGCCCCATGTTCCAGAAATTGTTTTAACTTTATGCTCTTGATAAAGGCTTATTTTAGCCGAAACGCGTTGAGCTGTATTTTAAATAAAACCTGAAGCTGCACCTGAAGACACCTTTGTGATGATTTTAATAAAAGGCTTATTTGAATTGCAATCTCGTGAGTATAACCAGTTTGTGCGCCTACCACATTGTCTGAAATCTGCTACACTATTATGAGCTCTTTTATTTTGGAGTTGAAAGCAACAAGGTTGACTCAGAAGACGTGGGCCGCTTGGTTCCCTGGAGGCGACACTTTCAACACTTTATGCACTGCTGATTATACTTAAGTCAAAAACGTTCTGCAGACAGATTTATTTGCTGTCCTTTATAAAAATATTGATAAATGGTAGATGATAAGGGGAGGTAGAAGGGACCATGATTAGGCCGCTAATCAAACCAAGTTGCCATGCCAGCCCTATAATTGCATCAGACCAAAACAGCCCACTTTATAAAAAAAAATTCTTATTTGAGCATTAAAGTTGTAATTTAAATAAATTAGCCAAATGGTTTGCTTATTTTGTTTGATATATTACTTATAACCTATTAATGCATTATAAAAACTATTACATAGTTAAAGGAACATGAAACCCAACATTTTTCTTTCATTATTTAGACAGAGAATAACATTTATAAAAAGTTTCCAATTTACTTCATTCTTATGTTACTCCTTGTTGAAGAGATATCTAGATAGGTAGCGTGCACATGTCTCAAGCACTATATTGCAGGAAGCAGTGCTGTCATCTAGTGCTCTTGCTAATGTATAACATTGTTGCAAAACTGTTTAACAAAGGATATCAAGAAAACAAATAAAAATGATAATAGAAGTAAATTGAAAAGTTGTTTGAAATTGTACGCTATCCGAATAATGAAAGACATTTTTGGGGTTTTATGTCCCTTTAAAGAAAGAAGAATGCAAACAAAAATAGGAAAAGTTAACAAGTATAACACTGAGCAGAGTGCTGATTTATTAGGCTGCCTTTATTTACAGCCTTTTGTGAGATTTTAACAAACCTAAATACCTGATTTCCCTTGTCTGTTCTAAGCTGTAATCAAGCAATCACTTTAGCAAGATATACTTTTGATTTAAAATATATATATATATATATATATATATATATATATATATATATATATATATATATATACAGGGAGTGCAGAATTATTAGGCAAATGAGTATTTTGACCACATCATCCTCTTTATGCATGTTGTCTTACTCCAAGCTGTATAGGCTCGAAAGCCTACTACCAATTAAGCATATTAGGTGATGTGCATCTCTGTAATGAGAAGGGGTGTGGTCTAATGACATCAACACCCTATATCAAGTGTGCATAATTATTAGGCAACTTCCTTTCCTTTGGCAAAATGGGTCAAAAGAAGGACTTGACAGGCTCAGAAAAGTCAAAAATAGTGAGATATCTTGCAGAGGGATGCAGCACTCTTAAAATTGCAAAGCTTCTGAAGCGTGATCATCGAACAATCAAGCGTTTCATTCAAAATAGTCAACAGGGTCGCAAGAAGCGTGTGGAAAAACCAAGGCGCAAAATAACTGCCCATGAACTGAGAAAAGTCAAGCGTGCAGCTGCCAAGATGCCACTTGCCAACAGTTTGGCCATATTTCAGAGCTGAAACATCACTGGAGTGCCCAAAAGCACAAGGTGTGCAATACTCAGAGACATGGCCAAGGTAAGAAAGGCTGAAAGACGACTACCACTGAACAAGACACACAAGCTGAAACGTCAAGACTGGGCCAAGAAATATCTCAAGACTGATTTTTCTAAGGTTTTATGGACTGATGAAATGAGAGTGAGTCTTGATGGGCCAGATGGATGGGACCGTGGCTGGATTGGTAAAGGGCAGAGAGCTCCAGTCCGACTCAGATGCCAGCAAGGTGGAGGTGGAGTACTGGTTTGGGCTGGTATCATCAAAGATGTGCTTGTGGGGCCTTTTCGGGCTGAGGATGGAGTCAATCTCAACTCCCAGTCCTACTGCCAGTTTCTGGAAGACACCTTCTTCAAGCAGTGGTACAGGAAGAAGTCTGCATCCTTCAAGAAAAACATGATTTTCATGCAGGACAATGCTCCATCACACGCGTCCAAGTACTCCACAGCGTGGCTGGCAAGAAAGGGTATAAAAGAAGAAAATCTAATGACATGGCCTCCTTGTTCACCTGATCTGAACCCCATTGAGAACCTGTGGTCCATCATCAAATGTGAGATTTACATGGAGGGAAAACAGTACACCTCTCTGAACAGTGTCTGGGAGGCTGTGGTTGCTGCTGCACGCAATGTTGATGGTGAACAGATCAAAACACTGACAGAATCCATGGATGGCAGGCTTTTGAGTGTCCTTGCAAAGAAAGGTGGCTATATTGGTCACTGATTTGTTTTTGAATGTCAGAAATGTATATTTGTGAATGTTGAGATGTTATATTGGTTTCACTGGTAAAAATAAATAATTGAAATGGGTATATATTTGTTTTTTGTTAAGTTGCCTAATAATTATGCACAGTAATAGTCACCTGCACACACAGATATCCCCCTAAAATAGCTATAACTAAAAACAAACTAAAAACTACTTCCAAAACTATTCAGCTTTGATATTAATGAGTTTTTTGGGTTCATTGAGAACATGGTTGTTGTTCAATAATAAAATTAATCCTCAAAAATACAACTTGCCTAATAATTCTGCACTCCCTGTATATATATATCTGCTAAACTCTGCATTAGAGGCAAGAATGCGGCTGGAACAAGACAACGTTGTGGAGAGAGGAGCTCCTGCTATGGCAGAAAGGACACATAACAACTTATGATTTGAAGGCTGGAGACTTAGGAAAGGAGCATGTGACCAAAGACACACTAAAACATTTCTTCCCATAAAGTAAATAGTGACCACTAATAATAATTAGTATCATACTCAGGGTTACGCTCTACCATGGGATCAAGTGGGTCCAACGGACCCAGACAGCACTTGACAAGGGGCAGAAATTCAGTTACTGAGTCAGTCAATGTCAAACCCAGAACACTCCTATCCCGTCTCTATGGGGAAGTCACAGACCCCCAGCAGCATAACTTCATCATGCAAAAAGACACAGAACTGGTCAGGGGCGACATTCAAGGTGGTACAGGATTATCTCTTCCCTAAGTCCTCACTTATTGCACAATTGTGCATAAGAATTGGTTGCATGCAGGTAGGCAGGCTCAGAAAGGTCAGTGTCCAGGCTAATGAGTTGATATGCTAATCAGTAATGTTACTACTGGGAGCAGGACCATCTTTAATATTGACTGGACCCTGGGCAAACATTTTCTTGGGAACCTCCGCCCATGCAATTTCTATCTCCAAGCCCAGCATCCCAAAAAACAACTAAATCAATTTATTTTATCATTTTTTTTTAAGTGATTAGCCCAGCAGTGGATCATCCACTGTTGGGCTAATAATTAAAAAAAAAATTAAATAAATTGCAATATGTGAAATTGGACCTAAGCAGTACTAATAAGTAAATACATATATAAATTCCTCCACTGTGGATTAATTTAATATATTTACTAATTAATTAATTAATTAATTAATTAAATATTGGTTTTTAATTTATTTTATATAATTTTTTTAAGTACATAAATATTTAATGTAATGTATGGCATCACATAGTAATACTCAGTGGCGGACCTAATAGCTACAGGGCCCCGGTTTAAGAATTTATTTTGGGCCCCCCTACAAGCATCTCACCAGTTTTGGGATATTCAGTACATATTTATTGTTTAGACAGCCACTGTACAGCAAAACTACAACTTTTATGAATACCAAGGGACTGCCTAACATAACAAACTCCCCTAACCCATATATACATACTTTCCAGAGCATACACATATACATGAACACAAATACACACTCTCCAGAGCATACATATACACGTACACACAAACACACACTCTCCAGAGCATCCACATGTAAACACACAGACACACACTCTCCAGAGCATACACATGTACACACAAACACACACTCTCCAGAGCATACACATGTACACACAAACACACACTCTCCAGAGCATACACATGTACACACAAACACACACTCTCCAGAGCATACACATGTACACACAAACACACACTCTCCAGAGCATACACATGTACACACAAACACACACTCTCCAGAGCATACACATGTACACACAAACACACACTCTCCAGAGCATACACATGTACACACAAACACACACTCTCCAGAGCATACACATGTACACACAAATACACACTCTCCAGAACATACATATACACGTACACACAAACACACACTCTCCACAGCATACACATGTAAACACACAAACACACACTCTCCAGAGCATACACATGTACACACAAACACACACTCTCCAGAGCATACACATGTACACACAAACACACACTCTCCAGAGCATACACATGTACACACAAATACACACTCTCCAGAGCATACATATACACGTACACACAAACACACACTCTCTACAGCATACACATGTAAACACACAAACACACACTCTCCAGAGCATACATATGTACACACAAACACACACTCTCCAGAGCATACACATGTACACACAAACACACACTCTCCAGAGCATACATATATACACATGTACACACAAACACACACTCTCCAGAGCATACACATGTACGCACAAACACACACTTTCCAGAGCATACACATTTACACACAAACACACACTACAGAGCAGTATACTGAGGTGTTTCTGACCTGTTAAGGGGGAATCCTGACATTTGGGGAGAACAAGATCAGCTATGGATCATCTAATCAAGCACGCTGATGCTTTTCAATGTGATTCTGGTGTGAGGTTAGCTGGTTAAAGAGATTTAGGGCAGCCAACAGGAGCAAAGCAAGGTAAAGACTGAGGAGGAAGCATGGAGGTGCAGACAAATATATGTTTACTGACTGGAACAGCAGAAGTACTATGGGAAGCTGTAAAATCTGAGACAGAGAGAAAAAAATCTTTAAAAATAAACCTTACCTTAATGTGTAAAGTATCAGCATGACACTATACATCAGTCAAAGAAACACATGTCACGTCCCTCTTACCCTGCACTAGACGATGTTGCATGGGGGAGGGGCGTGTGTGCACTTATTCTTCCCACTGACACCTTTCTACAAAGCACTGTTCCCATAACAAACTTCAGTTGGTTGTTCTGAGGGCCACAGCAGAAAAAGCAGGGCTAAGGGGACAAGCAGACTGAATGCTGTCTGTCCAAGGCTGCATGGATACAGTGTGAGATGAGTCGCACAGCCTCAAGACTGAAGAGAGCAGTGTCTGCAGCTGCACAGATGTTCAAATCCTCATGTGCCTTCCGCTCCAGCTTTCTGCTGCATGCTCCTACAGTCAACCCTACCATGAACAATCCCCACCACCAGAGCAGTTACCCAGTAACAGTGGTAACCCCAGCAGGACCTTTTCTGATGCAGTGGCATTGGCTGGATGCAGAGTAACGGCTTAGCATTCAGTGCTGCACAGTGTACACCTAAATCAGCACATGGCAATAGCTTGGCATGTCACATGACACCGGCACAGTCTGGCACAGTTTCTCACAAATAAATATAAGCAGAGAACTTTTGACTGTGACAGTATTAGGACTGACTGTGTGTGTTAGGACTGACATCAGCAGTCTGGCATGAACTCTTGGGCCCCACAACAAAGACTGGGCCCTGGGCAGCTACCCTTTTTGCCCTGTGTTAAAGACAGCCCTGACTGGTAGAGGCATCATTGCATTGTCAGACCCAGGCAGCACAATATCTTGAACTGGCCCGGATCATACTTATGTCAATCCTCCCATAAATCTCTCAAGGTTCTCACTCCTTGCATGAGCTGTGGCGACTCCTTTTCCCTGTCAAAATCAAAGTGATCTACTGGGCAGGAAGGGAGAATTACAGGCACTTCATTTAGGATAACATATACAAAGTGGGCAGTACAGTTTGTACATAACCTGCTTAGTAAATACAGCCCAGAACTGATAACTATGGACTACAGGAGCATCCAGGAGAATACATACAGTAAAACCCACTGATTCTTCCATCCACTTTCCTAGTGGTTTTACTCACACTCACATAATTGTGATCATCATCTCTGCTGCGTTCCAGCTCCCTCACTCACATGAGCAGAAACAGTGTGTTACACTGTGCTTGGTCAGCTTATCCCTCTTGGTCAAACCCTTTATTCATGGGGGTGGACTTTTCAGGTATTTACAAGCTGCTTAAGAAAGTGAAAGCTAGCACTGAAATGTATACTTCACTAAAAAAAAAAAAATTGAAAATAATTATAAAACGCCAGACTACATAAAATACTGCAATGAATAGCAAACATATCTTCTTGTCCCCTGGAAGCGTGAAAAATCTCCACACAGCCGGGTGATCAGGAGAAAATCTTGTAAATCGGGTGTAACATGATAAAATAATTGCAATTTTCATGTAGAAATGTCACATTAGTAGAAAGCATATTACTAAAATAAAAACATTTTAAAAGACATACTTAAGTCAAAATTTAACTTTCATGATTCAAATAGTGAATGCAATTTTAAGAGTATGTCAAATTGACTTCCATTATCTAATTGTGCACACTTTCTGAGGCACCAGTTACTACTAAGTATTTGCAAAATTTCACAGTGTATACGTATATGAGTGTGTGATTGGGTTATAGCTGATACATGATACAGGGGTCCGATAAATTGGAGTACATTTTGAAATTTGTCAGAAAAAAAATACTGCTCATTTAAAATTTAGTTATTATGTACTTGTTTATGCAATTTTACTGTATTTAAATGGTCCTTTAATTTAAGCAAGACTAATTAAACCATAACAAACAAATGAGCAAACAAATAAAATACAAAAAAATACACATTTGTAATTCCCAGGTTCTAAAATAGTTGTATATTCTGAAAACATAAAAAGCAATGTATGTGAAAATGTATACACTTTTAGGGGCCCATTTATCAAAGGGCTTGCGGACCTGATCCGACACTGCGGATCAGGTCCGCAAGACCTCGCTAAATGCGGAGAGCAATACGCTCTCCGCATTTAACATTGCACCAGTAGCTCACAAGAGCTGCTGGTGCAACGCCGCCCCCTGCTGACTCGCGGCCAATCGGCCGCCAGCAGGGAGGTGTCAATCAACCCGATCGTATTCGATCGGGTTGATTTCCGGCGATTTCTGTCCGCCTGCTCAGAGCAGGCGGACAGGGTTATGGAGCAGCGGTCTTTAGACCGCTGCTTCATAACTTGTGTTTCTGGCGAGTCTGAAGACTCGCCAGAAACACGGCCCTTCAAGCTCCATACGGAGCTTGATAAATGGGCCTGCTTGAATCTGCTCGGTTCACTGTGCCACAATCCTTAGGGGTACAATAATCATTATGCTGTGTAAATGAATGGGAAAACATCCTCTTACTTGCATATATTATTACACAAATTATTATTTTACTGCATTTCTGAGTAAGAAGAATTGTTCATTCCTTGTAGGGCTCTTGATCTGCTCAAATTAGGTTTCTTTTTCTTAACACAAATACTGTATGTGAATTTTCCAGTGTTTTCTAGCTTCCTTGCTGCAATGTTAGACATATTTTTTTTCTTCAAAGCTCCCCTTTGTATATTACATATTATATTGAGAATTGGGAGGTTTCTAGACTGCCAGAAAGCTGTCACTGGCTGACAGTGATTTACAGGAAGGATATGCTACACATTGCAATGAATGACACCTCAAATAAATTAAATGGTGATAACATAAGCAGTGAATGCTTAAATAAAAATACTGATTCAATAAGTATGTGTTTTCCAAGTAAAATAATACCAAGGTTTAAATTATCAGTGACACTAAAATGTCACAACATTTTTAAATTGTAAAACATGCAAATTATACTTGTTTTTATCTTAAAGGACCAGTAAATACAGTAGATTTGCATAATCAACAAATGCATGATAAAAAGACAATGCAATAGCACTTTGGGGTAGATTTAACAAATGTCGGATGGACATGATCCACTGTAGCGGATCATGTCCGCCTGACATCGCTAAATGCCGACAATCGGCCGCTAGCAGGGGGGTCAATCATCCCGATTGTATCGGTTCGGGATGATTGCTGTCCGCCACCTCAGAGGGGGGCGGACAAGTTAAGGAGCAGTGGTCTTTATATTTCCGGCGGACCAAAAGGCTTGCACGGAATAAACAGCATACGCTGCTTTATAAATCTAGCCCTTAGTCTGAACTTCAAATGAGTAGTAGATTTTTTTCTGACAAATTTTAAAGTTATGTTTATTTCCACTCCTCCTATATCATGTGACCGCCATCAGCCAATCACAAATGCATATACGTATATTCTGTGAATTCTTGCACATGCTCAGTAGGAGCTGGCGACTCACAAATTGAAAATATAAAAAGACTGTGCACATTTTGTTTTTTTTTAAATATCTTTATTTTTGTGTGCCACGTTCAGGAAGACCATTACAACATATTTGCAGTACAACCATCAAATGATAATTCAACAACATTCTTTTCAACAAGAGAGACTAGTTTGAACCAATTTTGCCCCTAGCTATAGGGCAGCTAAGGCTTACATGGTGAATACGATACCATTCAATAGAGTAACTAGACCTGTGTAGCATGATTTAGTCCTCCCTTAGGGCACTTTTTGTAACATACAAACAAGACAAACAGATTCTAATAACCTAATTAAACAATAATATTTGCCAACTCGGATTGCTCACCTCTTCTCCCCCCTCCTTCAGTTCCTAGCTAGTCGAATACCCACTCCCCTCTCAAATTGGCTTCAAGTATGTACTCCGTGTTTTTAAATGGTGTTATAATGATCTTTTGTAGCGCTGTTGGGAGTGTGTGTATGAAGGGTTCCCACTTAGTGACGAAAGATTTAACTCTCTTAGTCATGTCGCCTAGACCGTCTGATTGTTCGATAAACATTTGGTTAAGCAATGTCTGTCTCAGCTGTGTTACAGTAGGTGGATTACGTTTGAGCCAGTTTTGGAATATTAAACGCCTGGCTACCAAAACTATGTTAGAGGTGAATATCTTGAGTTGTCTTGGGACATCCCCAAAATCTAACAGTACCATGTTTCTAAATGTTAGTTCAGGGATGTGGGAATGTGTGTTCAGGGTCGCCCAGTAATTTGTCATTTTCCAAAATTTTACTCTGTGAACATTTTGTTAATGGAAGTAAATTCAAAAGTTGTTTAAATTTGCAAGCTCTATCTGAATCATGAAAGTTTAATTTTGACTTGAGTGTCCCTTTAACATATGTACATATCAACAAGACTCTGTGGTTTGCTGTTCAGATCCTGTAAAGTATGCTTTATCTCTCAGTATAAATATGGCTAAAAAGCAATTAGGCTGCATTAAATTGACTGGATCACTAGACAAGCAAAATTAAAATACAGCTGCACAAAGACTCAGAGACAAATCTGTAGCAACTGCTACTATGTAACAACAACAGTATTCTATGTCTGTTATACGAGGTATAGTCAATTAAGTTCCTTTCTCTACAGCTGCTTAAACGTAAAGGGACATTGAAGTGCAAAAATGACATGCTCTAATAACCTAATAGAAAAACACATGGATACAAAAATAGAGGTGACTGTAAGATACTGTATTCTGAATTGTACTGACTGCAGGATTCTGGGGTAGGATCACAATTGGAATTTGTAATTTGCTCATGGATTTTTGCTTTCCACCCGATTTGGTCATCAGGTTTCTCGGGTAACTACAATTCAAAATTGATTCCTTTGTTAAAAGTCTGCAGCAGTGAACGCTTTTTCAACAGAAAAGGTCACTATAGAAAAGGTCACAACAGTGCATTTTAAAGTGCTTGTGCAAGTACATTATTGTATTCATGTTCACAAAGGTGGGTTCCAGTTTAAAGTTCAATAATGTAGACGCAAGCACTTTGAGAGGCAATGTGGTGACCCTGTTTGGATTTAGCATGCATGAAGGCACATCCCCTATAAAAACCCAGTCACAAAAGGTGCAACCTTGTTTGAACATCTGCAATGGACAATGGAGAGGGTTAATGCTCTTCAGTTTCAGTACTGTTAAAATCCAAGTATAAGAAGATATCATAGATATTTTCATTAGAAAAACGTAGTTACCATCTTGTTTTCAGATCATGCCAACACGGAAACAGTTATTTAACAAAAATTAAAAATAAATATTATATTGTTATAAATATATTTTTATTGTTATAAAACAATACTTGTCAAAGATTTAAAGTGACAATATAGCAATTGAAAAATTGCTGTCAGTATGCCCATCATGCCTACATACAATTGCCATTTAGCTGGTTTAGCAGTGGTGAGGATGGAAACGGTTACACAATAATACTGCCCTTATTTCTATATTTATTATCTACATTGACATAAACATTTAAAATACTGGCCATGCTAGTAAAATACAGACTAGGTGGCAACCTCACCTGTTGTCTCCCCACCACCCAAGCTATTTCTAACCACAAACTGTGTTAACAATTATCTATTTTACCTGCTGTAGAGGATCAAATTGTTTGCAAATAGCTTGTTTGCCTTTATTTTGCTATTTTAAATAGCTTATTTTCCTGTTGTATCCCCCCTATATATTCAGTTATTGAATATTACTGATTATCAAAAAGCTGTGTAAGCAAGAAGTTTTAGAAGAAATTACACTCTTAGAGAATTTTGACAGACAGATAATAAAATGTTAATTCATCGCTATGTGTAGCATATCCTTCATGCAAATCATTTGTTATCTCTAAGGGTCTTGTGAGATTATCTAGACAGTCAAGAAAACACTTGTAAAAATAAAGAAGTTGAAATGTAGTCAAATCAATAATAAAAGTACGTTACACAGTCTTTTTAAAAAATTATGTATAGTTAAACATTTCAAGAGGAATATTATTTTTATGCCCTTTAATGCAAGTGTCTTTAATCTTGCAGCATACTCCTGAATTAAGAAAAAATCGCCCATCCCTACCTTTGATCACCCAAATTCAGCCCTTGTACCAACCAGAGCTTTTCACAAACTATCCAGATCTGCACCAGGTTTACCCCACATGACTATGACCACAAGATAAAAAAACACTGTCCCACCTGAATCCCTAGTTTAGTAAATTGGAAACTTTTATTAATATGGTATCCTCTGTCTGAATCACAAAACAACATGTTTGTGTTTTATATCCCTTTAATGTTATATTATTGAATTTATTGTGTAAGAAATGAGGCCTTATGTACTCAGCTATGTCGTTTCCAGCAATTGTACTGATACAAGTCCATATTGAAGTGTATACATTTCACAGGTAATAATGAACACACACGCTTTTTGTCTCAGTTTAAACAAATTAAGCTTTTGGCAATCACTAGTGTCCTTGCATTATTGAATGCAGGCCCTTACATGCCAACTTTCATGTAAGTTTTACTAATTAGTAACAGTAGTTATTGAAGCATACACAATATAGGGTCTTATGAACAATATGTCTTAGTTTTCTGCCCACACACTATATTAAGCAATCTTTTTTTTAAATGTTTTTACTAAGTAAAATGATATTAATCTACTTGCTATAAAGCCTATATGTTAGCGTTTTACAACAATATGGTTTGTCTATGTATCATATAGTGTGTCTAAGTATTCTACTCATATGTTATGGTTATGTGACTATGATATAAGTTTATTATGCAGTTTCCTCTAACACCAGGGGATTCTGGGAAATAAGCTGTAATTAATGATACTTAAGTTTTGTGAGTATGCCACAACTCACAATCTCAACCCCTTAAAGGGACACTGAACCCAATTTTTTTCTTTTGTGATTCAGATAGAGCAGCAATTTTAAGCAACTTTCTAATTTACTCCTATTATCATTTTTTATTTGTTCTCTTGTTATCTTTATTTAAAAAAGAAGGCATCTTAGCTTTTTTTTTGGTTCAGACTCTGGATAGCACTTTTTTATTGGTGGATTAATTTATCCACCAATCAGCAAGGACAACCCAGGTTGTTCACCAAAAATGGGCCGGCATCTAAACATAGATTCTTGCATTTCAAATATAGATACCAAGAGAATGAAGAAAATTTGATAATAGGAGTAAATTAGAAAGTTGCTTAAAATGTCATGCTCTATCTGAATCACAAAAGAAAAAATTTGGGTTCAGTGTCCCTTTAAGTATGAGAATGCAATTTCTATATGGTGCTGTAAACATTTCTCTTATGAATAATTGAATCCCTTTGCTTATTAAACAGACCTTACACTGTATGTGTAACTATGTTTAAATAAGTATCTAAAAAAAAAGGTATTTCTTTACAACCATTGAGTATTCAGGAACTAAAAACATATAGACATAAACATC